>NC_059363.1:31373837-31673837 GCF_019703515.2 Myxocyprinus asiaticus
TAGCAGTGTGAACTCGAGACTTTTCAACTCAAAAGCATGACCAGTCAGGTGACAAAAGCTGACAAACCATTTATAATCATCATAAAATTGTCAGACATGCACAATGTATCCTGGATGACGAGGTCAGACGGTGAGCATGGTTAGATGTTGACTGACGTGCACAAGCAAAGTTCACCTACCGCAAATATGTGCAGAAGTACAGCTCCTTGCTTACGCTGTCGGTTGGTGAACACATCCTCGGGAAACTCATGGATGGCTGTGTTGAAATGAGAAAGAAAAAAAAAGTCACTTTGGTGCTGGTTGTCAGCTTCCATAAAACTGATCCAGCTAAAAGACTGATGATTAGGTCAATAAGACCAGATCCATATGAGATTCCAAGGAAAGATTGGAATGTGTGGGTGACTGAATACAAATCATGTCCTCGAGACCAGGAACCTAATCACAATGCAGGAAAAACCCACAGCATGCCTTCAACATGTCACCAACACATGGTATTGCATTTATTTGGTGACCATGGTGAAGAGGAGCTCAGTAAAATTACAAGAAAGAAAACCACTGATGCATTATAACATGTAGTCACTATAGTCTCAGAGGGGTTTTCAGTGGTGAATGCAGGATGGAGTTTTGCTAGGGGTATGTTTTTCTCTCTACCCCAGGTAGCCCTGGATTATGGTGGGTTAAAGCAGTGCTCTGGGCTCAATACAAATTAAGATCAGAGCGGATATGTAAACGGTGAGCTCTGCGCACTTTGCTAGTTTTTAATTATTTTTAAGTCATAAACCGGTGAGATTCGATATACCCTGCTACATATCTGTTCTTTGAAGACAACATGGCAAAGAATTCAAAATCCTCAGGCTTTGGAGATATTAAAAGACACTTACGTGCTCAAGCTGATACCTCTGACAGGGCCGCAGATCAGGGACTCGGTTTGGACGGTGCGGCGGGAGAAATTCAACGTCAGTTGGCGAGCATGTCTGTGATGCTGACCAAAGTTGTTGCTGACTTAGAGGATCTTGCTGTAATACGATCGATCGATTACGGCGATGGAAACGAAATTCTCTGAGTTGGTTACAAGAATCGGGGACGTCAAGAGATGGACCGATTATCTGGAGTCATTGTAGAGGGAATTAGCTGCTAACCCACTAGCGACCAAGATAGACTTGGAACACGTTTGGGAAAAACTGGAGGATTTGGAGAATCGTAATCGGTGAAACAACGTCCGAATTGTTGGAATGGCTCTTCCCGAGTCTGCTCGACATAACAGGCCATAAGCTGGAAATTGAGCAAGCTCACAGAGTCCTGGCTCGGAGATCCGTGGAGGGAGACAGGCCCTGATCAATTCTGGCCAAATTTCTGAGATCATCTGATAAATGTTGGGCCTCATGTATTCAGATAGAAGACAAAGGCAGGCCTAACACAGTCGTAAAAACCTAACTCAAGCCCCCACATTCCAAGTCGTAAATTATATTGATAAAAATCACGCCAAAATCAAACAAAGGGAGTCCAAAACAGACTACAAATCCCATGAAGCCTTGCTCACTAAAGGATCGAACTCTCAACTCCTATTGGATGAGGCACACAACAGAACGCACCTCAAACCATGACGTCATCAGGAGTTGAAATACCTCTGAAATGCTTTCGGGATTTGCTTCCAGCAACTTTGCTTGCAGTGTGTGGACGCAGTTCAACGCTGCTCTCATGTGCAACCTCGTGGCACAAGGAAGTAACGTCCGACTTGAAACTGTAGCCATACAATCTCCATCTCGCTGGACGAGTTGAGATTACTCTGTGTTCAACCGAACACTCTAACAGATCCGAAGGAGACTGCCGAGCAATTCGCATCTTCATCCGTTTGTCTACAGAAGTGAAGAGATTAAAGATTTCTCTTCCATCTTCAATCAAGCCGACATTTCTGAGTTCTCCTCCAGCCCGCCGAAAATCAACAGCCGTACCGCCCGCCGACAGAACGAGGAAACGGCCTCCCATCATCACCCGAGCCTCAAGGAACCGGGTCAGAGTTAAAGGACGGAGTAAAACACATTCTACCTGTGTCCTCATTCGATTCAAGTAAGAGGTTTACGTCTGGGCAGAGATAGAATATTATAGTGAGTTAGTCTTGTGTTTCAAGTTTTTTTTTTGCTTGTACAGTCTATGGACCGCCATGTCCGCTCATTATTAATACTCAGGGTATTAATTATCACAATTTTGTTTTGCTGTATTGTGGTCCAACCAAATTGGACTGTTGTGCAATTTCGCCATCGCGGGTGAGACAGCAACTGAGTTCATCCATTAAAGAGTCAAATAACGCGGTACTGTTTACGAGCCATCCACCACGTCTCTGAGTGATAAACTAACAGCTGCTTTCTCTCCCACGATCGCGAAATCGGCTTCAGGGCTGTCATCTCTCTCTCTCTCTTGTACTAACCACACATCCACACACACACACACACACCTTATGTGTTATAGGATTAGTTTTATTTCCATATCTAATCATATCACTGTTTAGTTTGTAGTTGTAAGTCGGACGTTTATTGACGGCATTGTATTAATTATTAATTGATATTACTGCATAAATAAACTTTGTTTATATTACAAAGAGAAGTGTTTTAGTTTGTTTTGCATACGCCTGTGTCATGCTGACGGGATGTCAGTGCTCGGATTCAAACCTTCATTCATTGTTTTTTTTCCCGAAAATCGATATTCTTCGGATGTCGATTTTCCTAAGAAAACAATCTAATATTGAGACTGTTTTACTATCTGGTTATTAGTCCCTGATTTCAGGGTGGTGCCCCGTCATTGTTAATCCTTATTAATATTCTATTGATTTTTGATAATTGATAATTATCTTTGATGATTGTTGAATTTGAATGATCGATAAGCTAGTGTTAATTTTAATTAATGTTTCATCGATGTTAACAATTAACGATTATCTTTGATAATTGTTGATTTAAAGGATTAAAAAAACTAACATTGATTCTCATCAATGTTCTATTGATTTTAATAATTAATAATTATCTTTGATAATTATTAATTATTGCTAATAACCAAACTTGCTCCTAAACGTAGCACACTACATTTACTGGAGCCCCATATGAGGTTTTAATGAGTTAGATTCAATTGATTAATTTAAATATTAATTAATAACTACAGAAATAATTATTAATTATTTCTGATAATAACACTGATCTAAACAACCAGTAAAGCCCTACATAAAGATCTCGTGTTGTGCGAGGCGAGGAGCAAAGGAAAGCTTTCTTGGAAGAATCACAGCATTTTCTTGTTCCCAGACTTTGCGAATTCGACAAGAGAGAAATGTGATCGATTCAAGGAATGCAAGAAACTCTTACATCAACAGAAGATCGCTTTTGCACTGATGTTTCTGGCCAAACTGAGAACAGGTACTAAGGATGGCTGCAAAATATTTACATGCCCACAGCAAGCATTGTCTTTCATAGAGACAATGGGGTGAGTAAGCGATTTGGTGATTTTCATGTGGCTCCCAAGTGAGCTCGTCTCGCTGAACATAGACTCTACTGTCTGAGGAAGCTGGGCGCCTTTTTGTTTCTTTTTGTGTTGGTTCCGCCTAGCAGCTGGAGTTTGTTTGTGGACTAACACTCCTTCAAGACACTCTTGCATCGACGGAGGATCGCTTTTGCACTGATGTTTCCGGTCAAATTGAGAATAGATACTAAAGTTGGCCGCAAAATGTTTACATGCCCACAACAAGCGATGTTTTTCAGAAAATCATCATAACATTCGTTTGAAATTCGGAAATTTTTTTTTATTTTATTTTTTTTATTTATTTTTTTGTGCTGGTTCTGCTGGTGGCTGGAGTTTGTTTTGTGGAGGAACACACCTTCAATACAGTATTGTGAATGAATCTTCATGTTGTTTGTGTTTATTCTGCCTATTGGCTGGAGTTTTTTTTATAGATTATTTTCTGTTATGTAATTCTGTCTCGCAGAATTTGTATAGAAGCACCGGACTTGAGCAATCTGATGGCAAAGTTGTCGCGGGGACTCTCGTAGGCGTACATGGACTTTTTGAGTTTAGAGGGATGGACGCCAGTTGGCGCTGTCGTGCGCACGTTTTTCTTTTTTCTGTTTGTTTGGATCGGGGGGAAGTTTGAGGTTTGACTGTTGCACTAATGTTGGAATGTGGTCTTTATAATTTTATGTTTGACACACAATCTATTTTTTCTGATATGTCAAAATGTCAAATGTTATTATGAGTGGATTATCTCTCTCCATGTGGAATGTGAATGGGTTGGGGCACCCCATAAAAAGAAGGAAGGTTATTTCTTTTCTTAAACATAAAAATGTTATATAGTGCTTCTTCAAGAAACACATCTTCCCCCACAGGAAGCTGACAAATTTGGGAAGATATGGGGTGGACATGTTTTCTTTAGTGCTGGATCAAGTAAGAGCAGGGGAGTCATTACATTGATAAGTAAACATCTACAATTCAAATGTCTCAAACAGATTAAAGATAAATTAGGAAGAGTCATTATTGTTTTAGCAGAAATTCAGGGGCAAAGGTTGATTTTGGCTAATATTTACACAACTACCGCTGATGATCAGGGCTATTTTATAGAACTTGAAGGGATGTTGCAAGCTGCTGGCACCCCTCATGATATAATATTGGGAGGAGACTTTAATATTTTGATGGACTCAGTCCTTGATCATAGTGAAGCAAAAGTGTGTAAGCCCCCTAGAGCAACATTGACACTTCACAGGATGTGTAAAAATCTTGGTCTTACAGATATTTGGAGACTTTTAAACCCATCTGGTATGGACTATAAAAAATGTTCATCAGTCCATAAGATTTATTCTAGAATAGATTTTTTCTTGATATCTATGTCCCTCATTTCATCTGTTGTTGATTGCTCAGTTGGAAACATCTTAGTCTCAGATCACGCCCTGGTGAGTTTAGAGGTGTTGCCACATATGGAGAATCATAGTTGGCACTTTAATGTATCCCTTTTGCAAAATCCTGATTTCCAACAAATGTTAAAGGCTGAAATCAGTGTTTATATGGAGACCAACTGGTCCTCAGTATCCTCTGCGTGCATGGCTTGGGAGGCACTTAAGGCAGTTCTTAGGGGTCGGATCATACAGTATGCCTCATTCATCAAAAAATCCAAAGCATGAGAACTTGTGGAGCTGGAAGGGAAAATTAAGAATGCAGAGGCAGAGCTGAAGCGCTGAATGTCGTCTGATGGCCTCAGACAATTGACCTGACTGAAATACAGAAATAATGCTATTTTGTCACGGAAGGTGGAGTTTTGGCTATTCAGGGCAAGACAGTCATACTTTGAGTCGGGGGACAAAGCAGGGAAACTTTTGGCTAGATATATAAAACAGAAAGAGTATTTTTCTACCGTTCCCTCAGTAAAATCTGCTGGTGGTGAAATATTTACCTCAGCCATTGATATTAATAATGCTTTTAAAGAATCCTATCTTGATCTCTATAGTTCCACATCTTCGTCCACCGATGAAGATATTAGAAACTTTGTGGAACCATTAGAACTCCCTAAACTGACAACTGAGCAAAACAATTCTCTTGATTCTGAGATAAACTTGGAGGAGCTTGGAGAGGTAATCATGGCGTTGCCTACAGGCAAGGCTCTGGGGCCAGATGGCTTTGCTGCTGAGTTTTTTAGATCTTATGCTACAGAACTGGCTCCACTTTTGTTAGAAGCTTATACGGAATCATTAAAGAATGGAAAGCTTCCGCCAACCATGACAAGCCCAGATCAGTCTGATTCTTAAAAAGTACAATGATCCAAGCGAGTGTAAGAGTTACCATCCAATTTCCCTGATCCAGTTAGATGTTAAAATTTTGTCAAAAATACTGGCTAACCGATTAAGTTATGACATCTTATAGATCAGGTGGGGTTTATTTGGGGCCGCGGCTCTTCTGATAACATCAGGTGTCTAATTAATATCATGTCGTCAGTGGTGAATGAGCAGACTCCGGTCGCTACCATCTCATTTGATGCTGAAAAGGCATTTGATATGGTAGAATGGGATTATCTTTTTAAGATTTTGGAAATATACAGGTTTGGGAAGACTTTTATTGGATGGAATAAGTTACTTTATAGACACCCGGTAGTGGCGGTACTAACAAATGGATTAATTTCAGATTATTTTACTCTGGACAGGGGCACCTGGCAGGGTTGCCCTCTTTCCCCATCTATCTTGCCCTGGAATCATTAGCAGCCACGATAAGAAGGGAAGATGATTTTCCAGGGGTGATGGTGAAGCTTTTGCTTTACACAGATAATATTTTATTATTCGTCTCCGACCCTACTAGATCTATGCCTTGCCTCCACAGAATTATTAATTCATTTTCTAAGTTATCAGGATACAGAGTCAATTGGTCTAAATCTGAAGCTTTGGCTCTGATAGCGTACTGCCCATTAACAGATTTTCAGCTGGGCCCCTTCCAGTGGCCCAAACAGGGCATTCAATATTTGGGCATTTTATTCCCAGCAAATCTGTGTGATTTAGTTAGAGTTAATTTTGACCCCTTAATAAAAAGTTTTTCGAGAGATGTGGGCGGGTGGGCTTCATTACATTTATCTATGATTGGAAAGTTAATGTTATTAAAATGAATTCAACTACCTGCTACAATCTCTCCCTGTAGATGTCCCCTTCTCTTATTTCAAGCAATTTGATTGCATAGCGAAGTCCTTCATTTGGAATGGTAAAAGTCCCAGATTACATTTCAATAAGTTACATAGGCCGATTGACAAAGGTGGGCTAGGCCTACCCAAGATTTTGTTTTATTATTATGCATTCAGTCTCAGACATTTGGCTCATTGGTCACTTCCACCTGAGAGCCCTTCCCTGGTTTGGTATTGAACAGGAAGTTTTTGCCCCTATTTTGCCATTGCAAAGCCTTTCTATTAAACTAACCGGAGAAGTTAAGTCACATACCATCGCATTTGCACGTGGTATGGACAAAAGTGTCCAGAGTGTTTAATTCTGACATTTATTTAAATTGTTGGGCCTCATGTATTCAGATAGAAGACAAAGGCAGGCCTAACAGTCATAAAAAACATTCCTCAAGCCCCCTCCTTCTAAGTCAGATGTTGTACTGATAAAAATCGCGCCAAAATCAAACAAAGGGAGTCCAAAACAGACTACAGATCCATGAAGCCTTGCCCTCTAAAGGATCGAGCTCTCAACTCCTATTGGATGAGGCACACCACAGAACGTCCCTCAAACATGACATCATCAGGACTTCAAATAATTCAGAAATGCTTCCAAAGTGGCTTCCAGCGACTTAGTTCACCGAATACGGACGTAGCTTTTTGCTGCTCTCCGGTGCAACCTCGTGGCTTAAGGAAGTAATGTCCGACTTGAAACTGTAGCCATACAATCTCCATCTCGCTGGACGAGTTGAGATTACTCTGTGTTCAACCGAACACTCTAACAGATCCGAAGGAGACCGCCGAGCAATTCGCATCTTCATCCGTTGGCCTACAGAAGTGAAGAGATTAAAGATTTCTCTTCCATCTTCAATCAAGTCGACATTTCTGAGTTCTCCGCCAGCCCGCCGAGAATCAACAGCCGTACCGCCCGCCGACAGCGCGAGGAAACGCCGTCATCACCCGAGCCTCAAGGAACCAGGTCAAAGTTAAAGGACGGAGGAAAACATATTCTACCTGTGTCCTCATGCGATTCAAGTAAGAGGTTTACGTCTGGGCAGAGATAGAATATTATAGTGTGCTATTCTTGTGTTTCAAGGTTTTTGCTTGTACAGTTTACGGACCGCCATGTCCGCTCATTATTAATACTCAGGGTATTAATTATCACGAATTTGTTTTGCTGTATTGTGGTCCAACCAAATTGGACTGTTGTGCATTTTCGCCATCGCGGGTGAGACAGCAACTGAGTTCATCCATTAAAGAGTCAAATAACAAGGAACTTTTACGAGCCCCGCTCGTAAAACCGCGTCTCTGAGTGATGAACACGGCTGCTTTATCTCCAGCTATCGCGAAATCAGCTTTCGGGCTGTCACTGAATCATCTCTCTCTCTCTCTCTCTCTCTCACTAACCACACTGACACACACACACACACTGATACACACACACCTTATGTGTTATAGGATTCTTTTTTATTTCCATATCTAATCATATCACTGTTTAGTTTGTAGTTGTAAGTCGGAAGTTTATTGACTGCATTGTATTAATTATTAATTGATATTACTGCATAAATAAACTTTGTTTATATTACAAAGAGAAGTGTTTTGGTTTGTTTTGCATACACCTGTGTCATGCTGACGGGATGTCAGTGCTCGGATTCAAACCTTCATTCATTGTTTTTTTTCCCGAAAATCGATATTCTTCGGATGTCGATTTTCCTAAGAAAACAATCTAATATTGAGACTGTTTTAATATTCGGTTATTAGTCCCTGATTTCAGGGTGGTGCCCCATCAATGTTAATCCTTATTAATATTCTATTGATTTTTGATAATTGATAATTATCTTTGATTGAATTTGAATGATCAATAAGCTAGTGTTAATTTTAATGTTTCATCGATGTTAACAATTAACGATTATCTTTGATAAGTGTTGATTTTAAAGGATTAAAAAAAAAAGCTAACATTGATTCTCATCAATGTTCTATTGATTTTTATAATTAATAATTATCTTTGATAATTATTAATTATTGCTAATAACCAAACTTGCTCCTAAACGTAGCACACTACATTTACTGGAGTCCCATATGAGGTTTTAATGAGTTAGATCCAATTAATTAATTTAAATATTGATTAATAACTACAGAAATAATTATTAATTATTTCTGATAGTAACACTGATCTAAACAACCAGTAAAGCCCTACAAAATGTTGCCTCAAGCATATGGCTAAACCCAAAATTACGTATTAATAAGTCCCCTTTCTGCTGGTCAGAGTGGATTGTGAGGGAGGTTAATACACTCTGTGTCCTAAATGAGAGTGGAGTGTTGAGATCGTTTAAAAATATGGTCCAACATTTCAGGATTCCCAGATCTCAGTTCTTTAGGTATTTACAGCTGCGCCACCTGCTCTGTACTATTATTGGGAGTAGCATACACCCCCCTAAAGGGGCAGATACTCTTGAAGTGGTGATTACTGCTTTTGGAAAAGGTCATGAGGCATCGGTGTATTACTCCCTGTTAATTCAGAGTCTGGGGGATGGAGCTTCAACTTCTCTCAAGAGATTATGGGAGAGAGATTTAAACTTGGTTTTGGAGGAGGGAGTGTGGGCTAGGATTCTAAAAAACGTCAAGTCTACATCTAGACATTCAAGGATGCGTCTGATGCATTTTAAGATTTTGGATCGATTATATTGGACACCCTCTAGATTGTATAGTCTTGGTCTTAAAGACACACCCACCTGTTGGCGATGCAATTCAGAAGACACTGACACAACCCATGTTTTTTGGGGATATGTTAAGATACAAGAATTTTGGTTGAGGGTTCAGAGATTTATGTGTGACGTATTGGACACACAATTTTCATTTTGCCCCAGACTCTGCATCTTAGGTGATGGGGCGGTCATTAATTTTGGGGATCGCCACTTAAAAAGTTGGGTCCTAGCCGGAGTTATGGTGGGCAGACAAATTATTCTTATGGGGTGGAAGACGGCTGGAGCAACCTCATTTCGGGAGTGGTGCGGGGAGATGGGCGGGGTGGCAGCATTGGAGGATGCAATCTTTAGAAGGTTGGGAAAATGGGATTTGTTTAATAGGAAGTGGGGTGGATATTTGGCTTTCTTGGAGGGTTCTCGGGGAGGGGCAGTGGAGAGGGATTTTACATTTTTAGTTTGACGTGTATGTGCATTCTTGTTTTTTGAAAGTATATATATTTTAAAAAAAAATCTTTAAATTTGTGTTAAAATTGTAAGTGACCACTGTAGTGTGTGTTTGTGTTGGGTGGTAGAATGTTCGGGGGGAGGGGTTTAATTTATATAACTGATTCTGTATTTTATGTTGTGTTTATCTGTCTTGTGATGGAATCCAAAAAATATGTTAATAAAAAAAATAAAATAAAAAAAAAAAACAAAAAAAAAATTAAGATCTATCGACAGCATTTGTGGCATAATGTTGATTGCTTCAGAAAATAATTGACAGGGTTACCACATTTTTTGACTAATTAATTTCTATGACTTTGCCATGGCCTTTCCAGTCATTTGTAATTACTGGATAAGGATGGATAGGGATAAGGAATCCTTTTTATTCATAGCGATTCGCTAATGAATCATTCAGAATTTAGATCTGCGAACCAGTTTGACCGATTCGTTGAAAAGAACAGACTCAAAAGAACAAGTCGCTCACAAATGTATCATCACTATGAATTGTGAGCAAGATATATTAAACCCAAGTTCTACAGAAGTTACCATGGCTTATCCATGACTTTTAAGAATTATTAATGTATATGAATTTTTCAGGCCTCGAAAGAAATAAAACAAATGTCCTGATATTTCCAGCTTTCCTTGACTGTGGAAACCCTCAATTAACCAGTCCCTTCAATTTTTTAAGCAAAAATCAGGGTTAAAAAAAATATGCTTCAAATGGAAGTCTATGGAGCCAGTGTTTCAGAGGGTTTAAATGCAGAAATGTGCAGTTTGTGTTTTTGTTGATGGTTTTAAATGAATTAGTCATTACAAATGTTTATTATTTGATTTGTAAAATATATTATACTTTTTGAAGTGGGAAGCTGGAAGAACTTCTGTTAATGTATTACCAACATAATTCATGTCAAGTCATTTTTATTTGTATAGCGCCATTCACAACACATCGTTTCAAAGCAGCTTTACAGAAAATCATGCATTAACAGGAAATGAAATTGTAATATCTAGAATGTCTTAGAGTCATCATTGTGTAGTTTGATAAAATACGATTGTGAATTATATTTAAAAATAAGTAATTAATTAATAATTGTATTTAGAACCTGTGAACAAGCCGAAGGCGACTGTGGCAAGGAACACAAAACACCATAAAATGTTGGTTAATGGAGAAACATAATCTTGGGAGAAACCAGGCTCACTGTGGGGCCAGTTCCCCTCTGGCTAACATCACGAATATAATGCCAATATTACTTAATTATGTATATATCCTTTGTTAGTTGGCTGATGAAGGGTTTTGTTGGCAATTAATTGATAGTCAATGTATTCCATTATAAGAGTGTAGTCCATCATTAAACCAAGGTGATGCAGGCAGAGGTCAGTGAGGTGCATCGCAGTTCAACCGGCCGGTAATTTCGGTGAGGTCTATCCTAAGTCCAAGGTTCAGGCAATGGCATATGATGTATCCCATGTCTTATGGTTGGAGTTGGCATCAGTTCATCCTCTGAAGTCCATCGTAATAGACTGAAGTGATGTTTGGCTGGCACCGGCTGCATTTAGTTATCATCACTCAGAGACACATAGCAGTGGAGTTCAACACGTAGCAGGAATGGAGCTGGATCCAGCCAGTTCTGGTGACCTCAGGATAGGAGTCCCAAAGTTGAGACAGGGATACAAATAGAATACTATTAGCATACATGCCATTCAATTTATTTATGGAGTTATAGATCATGATCAATGTTTCTAGTTTCTGGTTTCGGCAGACCTAGCTAAAGCAGCCTAATTGAGATAAATTAGGTGTATGCCTGGCTAAATAGATGAGTCTTTAGTCTAGATTTAAACTGAGCGAATGTGTCTGCATCTCAAACAATGTTAGGGAGACTATTCCATAATTTAGGAGCCAAATATGAAAAAGATCTACCTCCTTTTGTGGATTTTGATATTCCAGGATCTATTAACAGGACAGAATTTTGCGATCGTAATGAACATGATGGAATATAGCGTGGTAGAAGGTCACTTAGTACTGTGGAGCTAGACCATTCAAAACTTAACAGAATTTTAAAATTAATACGAAATTTAACAGGTAGCTCTAAACACGATCATATTTCTTGGTTCTAGTCAGCACTCCGGATGCTGCATTTTGAACCAATTGAAGTTTATTTATCTTGCTGGACATCCTCCCAGTAATGCATTACAATAATCTAGTCTTGAGGTCATTAATGCATGAATTAGTTCCCTATCTGTCACTCACTCGACATTGTGTTGATGTAGTGACACTAGGGGTCACTCTTGGGAGCCCGAGACACCTCTGGTTTTTGATAAAAGGCCAATGAAAATTGGCAAGTGGTATTTGCATGCCACTCCCCCGGACATATGGGCATAAAAGGAGCTGGTATGCAACCACTCATTCAGATTTTCTCTTCGGAGCCGAACGGTCATGCTCACTGAGCTGAATTCCCACGACTGTTCATTCACCTCTGCTGGATGTGACGGCACATTTCAGCGGCTTCTCCCCCATCTGCACTGGTGCAATGCAGAGAATGCCCCTGGGCGCTTCGGCAGAAATAAGAGTATATTTCCCTAAAAGAGTATATTTCTCTAAAAGAGCGGCACACAAAGACGCGTCTTTTAAAGATGCCTTTCTGATTGTGTGTTATTCCTGGTTGCGCTCGTTATCCCTCGCCTTCTGACGGTCACGATCGCTGTCTTTCGTGTCTGGGCACTGCTCACGCGGAGACAGCATTCGTGGATGGTCATGTTCTCATTGCGAGGACATGTCCATGGCAACGATGCGGTCGCGGCGCGCCTTCGTAAGAAAGCAAGCCACCCCAGAGGCTCCCTACCTCGGTCCTTTTACCCACGGGTATGAGGCCAGCGCCCCAATGGGACCGCCTCCACCGGGTATCCCCCCGCGGACCTCCCATTCCCCAGCACACTCGTCTACCCCGATCGGGATTCCGGATGAGTCTGCCGGCTCGTCTCACGGTGAGTTCGACCTCTTATTCGGAGCCCGCGAAAAAGATGAGCTCTCGAGCGCAGCATCGGAGAGTGGGCTCGTCCAGTCGGACGCGGAAGACTCAGCTGGGCTCCTCCCTTCGGGGACGATTGCCCCGTCACAGGCTGACATGGAGATGATGACATGCTTTCCCGGGCAGCCGTGAGCGTTGGCTAGAGTGGAACCCGCTGCTCTTCCCTGAGCCCTCGCGGCTTGATGATTGGTTCCTGGGTTCGCGGCGCCACTCAAAACCACGCCCCGTCCCCGTTCCTTTCTTCCCAGAAGTGCATGAAGAGCTGACAAGGTCGTGGGAGACATTTTTTACTGCCCGGTCCTGATCTTTTCAGCTTCCCCGCCCTCACTACCCTCGATGGTGGGGTGGCCAAAGGCTATTCGACAATCCCCCGGTGGATAAAGGCGCTCGCGGTGCACCTATGCCCGCAGAGTGCCGCCACCTGGCGCGGGTGCCCAAAGCACCCATCCAAGGCCTGTAGGTTTACGTCGTCTCTGAAGGCCAAGGCTTACGGTGCCACTGGAAAAGCCGCCTCCGCCCTGCACGCCTTGGCACTCCTGCAAGTCCGCCAAGGCGCTAAAGGAACTGCACGAGGGTAGTTCCGCCCCGGGATTGATGCAGGAACTGCGCTCGGCAACCGACCTTGCTCTCCGAGCGATGGAGGTCATGGTGCGGTCTCTCGGGTGGACGATGTCCACATTAGTGGTCCAGGAGCGCCACTTTGGGCTCAAACTGGTCGAGATGGGTGAGGCTGACAGGACACAATTCCTTGCTGCCCCCATCTCCCAGGCTGGCCTATTCGGCGACACGTCAAGGACTTTGCCCAGCAGTTCTTGACGGTGGAGCAGTAGATGGAGGCTATCTGGCATATCCTGCCCGAGCGCGGCTCAAGATCCCGCACCCCGTCTACTTGTCGCCAAGGGCGTCCCCCTGCTGTGACTGCATCGGCTCCGCCGCAGCCCGCCCCTTCAGCCCGGCCCCGGCGTGGAGCCCACCACAGGAAGCTGACGCCACCCGTCTCGCGGCCGCCCAGAACCCGTGAAAGGCTTCAAAGCACCCTTCAGACGTGCAACCCAGGGACGACGAAACCCGCTGCTCTGGAGCTGGTAAGCAGACCTCTCCATCTTTTTGTTACCTTTTGCATTTAATTCCGCTGCATGACCAAGTGGCTGCAGTACTCAAGAGTACAGCAAGAGTGGTTTCCTCACATATTTGGTGTGCATGGGCGTCATCACGACCACCGTCCACCACTCTATTTGGCAGGTCTCCCGCCCCTGAGCGCCCAGCTGTGGCACAAATCCGCCCCCGATGTGACAGTCTCCACGGGTCACGAGGACAGACCTCTTCCTCCTCCGTCCCAGGCTGTTCCGGGGGTGGTCACAAGGAGCCAGGTAAGTGCTTCGATGTTCTTAGACTCAGCATGGCCACGACATGGTGTGGCACCTCAAGCTCCACCCTGCCGCGAGGCCCCACCTGCCGGTACGTCTGACGATGCTGTCCCTTTGGTCCCCCTTGCGCAGAACTTGGACGCATGGCTTGCGCTTTCCAATCCGTCGTGATGGCTGGTCCGGACCATCCAACTCGGCTACGTGATTCAGTTCGCCGGGTGTCCGCCCAGGTTCAGCGGTGTCCACTTCACCTTGGTGAAGGACGAACACACTGCTACCTTGCGTGGAGATCACTACCCTCCTAAAAAGGGCGCGATAGAACCTGTCCCTCCAGCAGAGATGAAGAAGGGGTTTTACAGCCCCTACTTCATCGTACCGAAAAAAGGCGGTGGGTTGCGGCCAATCTTGGACCTGTGAGTACTGAACTGGGCTTACACAGACTCCCGTTCAAGATGCGGACGCAAAAACGCATTCTGGCGAGCATCCGGCATCAAGATTGGTTCGTGGCGGTAGACCTGAAGGACGCATACTTCCACGTCTCGATCCTTCCTCGACACACACCCTTCCAGCGGTTTGCATTCGAGGGTCAGGCATATCAGTACAAGGTCCTCCCTTTCGGCCTGTACCTGTCTCCTCGCATCTTCACGAAGGTCGCAGAGGCAGCCCTTGCCCCGCTAAGGGAGGTGGGCATTCGCATTCTCAACTATCTCGATGACTGGCTAATCTTAGCTCACTCTCGGGACATGTTGTGCGCACACAGGGACTTGGTACTCTCACAACTCAGCCGACTAGGGCTTCGGGTCAACTGGGAAAAGCCCTTGGACCGACCTCTCGTTTCTATGGGTAGGTGTTCCACTAGAACTGGTCTCCAGGCACGTCGTGGTCACGACGGATGCCTCCAAAACGGGCTGGGTCACTGTTTGCAACAGGCACGCAGCCACCGGCTTGTGGATGGGCTCGCAACTGCATTGGCACATCAACTGCCTCGAGTTGTTGGCAATTCCGCTCGCCCTGTGGAGGTTTCGGCCATTGATCCAGGGCAAGCACATGTTAGTTCAGACACACAACACGGCAACGGTAGCATATGTCAACCGCCAAGGCGGTCTGCGCTCTCGTTGTATGTCACAACTCGCCCGCCGTCTCCTCCTCTGGAGTCAGCAGCACTTCAAGTCGCTGTGAGCCATTCACATCCCGGGCAACCTCAACACTACAGCGGACGTGCTGTCATGACAGGTTACCCTCAGGGGAGAGTGGAGACTCCACCCTCAGGTGGTCCAGCTGATTTGGAGTCGATTCGGACAGGCACAGGTGCACCTGTTCGCCTCCCAAGAATCCTCCCCACTGCCCGCTCTGGTACGCCCTGACCAAGGCCCCCCTCGGCATAAACGCGCTGGCACACAACTGGCCCACTGGCATGTGCAAATATGCATTTTCCTCCAGTGAGCCTACTTGCACAGACCCTGTGCAAGGTCAGGGAGGACGAGGAGCAGGTCATCCTGGTAGCACCCTACTGGCCCGCCCAGGTGTGGTTCTCGGACCTCACGCTCCTCGCGACAGGCCCCCCCTGGCGAATTCTCCTGAGGTAGGATCTTCTTTCTCAGGGACGGGGCACCATCTGGCACCCGCGACCAAACCTCTGGAATCTCCATGTCTGGCTCACCTGCGGTGGTAGACACGATTACTCAGGCTAGGGCCCCCTCTACGAGGTGCCTGTATGCCTTTTAAGTGGCGTCTGTTCGCTAAGTGGTGTTCTTCCCAACGGGATCGGTGCTTTCCTTCCTGCAGGAGAGGTTGGAAGGGAGGCTGTCCCCTTCCACCTTGAAGGTGTACGTTGCCGCCATAGCAGCACACCACGACGCAGTCAACGGTAAGTCCTTAGGGAAGCACGACCTGATCATCAGGTTCCTAAGAGGCACCAGGAGGCTGAATCCCTCCAGACCGCGCCTCGTTCCCTCATCGGACCTCGCTGTAGTTCTTCAGGGTCTACAGAGAGCCCCCTTTGAGCCTTTGCAGTCAGCCGAGCTTAAGGCACTCTCCTTGAAGACTGCCCTCCTGACTGCACTCACTTCCATCAAGAGGGTAGGTGACCTGCAAGCGTTCTCTGTCAGCGAAATGTGCCTGGAGTTTGGTCCGGGTTACTCTCACGTGATCCTGAGACCCCAACCGGGCTATGTGCCCAAGGTTCCCACCACCCCTTTTAGGGACCAGGTGGTGAACCTGCAAGCGCTGCCCCAGGAGGAGGCAGACCCAGTCGTCGCTGTGTCTGGTGTGCTCTTTACGCATCTATTTGGATTGCATGCAGAGCTTTAGGATCTCTGAGCAGCTCTTTGTCTGCTTTGGTGCACAGCGGAAAGGAAGCGCTGTCTCCAAGCAGAGGATCGCCCACTGGCTCATTGACGCCATAACTATGGCATATGTCGCCCATGACATGCCTCCCCCGGTAGGGCTACGAGCCCATTCTACCAGGGGTGTAGCAGCTCCCTGGGCCCTGGCCAGGGATACCTCTCTAACAGACATTTGCAGAGCAGCAGGCTGGGCAACACCCAACACCTTTGCAAGGTTCTACAACCTCCGGGTGGAATCGGTTTCATCCCAGGTAGTGGCACGCAATATAAGCGGATAAGCCCGGGATAGCCGGCCGGGTGTATCACTTGCACATAGTGCCTTCCACCTCCTTTTGAGCTGAAGAAGTGCACCATTAATTCCCAGTAGTGTTCACAAGTTTGTTCCCTGGTTGACTTCCTCCGAGCCCTATGGCAGTCGAGTTTTCGGAGAGATTCGCTGCCAGCCCAGTACACATGCTAACTAAGAGCCCTGTTTTGGGGTAGGTGCTCCGCATGTGGCGGTTCCCTGTAAGGCTAACCCCATGCGATATATATCTTCCGCTAATTCATTTCCCTGTTGGCAAACTGCATCTTCCTTGGGCAGAGCCCTCTGCCCCAGTCTCCATGTTGTAGTAACTCCTCCCCCATTGGGCAGGATCTACCTTGAAGACTCTCCACATTGTTGGAAAGACCATGTGATGTATTTTTCCACTTAAATATCCCCCCCTCTCCTTGGGCAAGGTGTGGTCTCCGCTGTGTCTTCCCCTTGGGAGGGACACCCCCCGACTAGACCTGGCGGCCCAGTCGGATAATCCCCCTTCTTTTTTAGGGAGTGGGAAAAAAGAAGGGGAAAAGAGGCCACGACTGGGTTAAGCCTGTCTCTATCTTTTGGGTAGTCGACTTGTCCCCAAAAAAGGCCGTTCGACACTCATAACTATGTTGGGGGAGGTTACATGTCGACCTGGTGTGCTGGCTATGAGGCATACAGTAGTCTGCCCACCACACACCGCCAGTTCACCTAACACAGTTCAGCCAATTGTGGCGTTTCGTATAGGGTACACTAGTGTCACTACATCGACACAACGTCGAGTGAGTGACAGATAGGGAACATCATGGTTACTTGTGTAACCTCCGTTCCCTGATGGAGGGAACGAGGCGTTGTGTCCCTCCTGCCACAACGCTGAACTACCCGCTGAAATGGCCGGACCTTATATCAGCTCCTCAGCATAAAACCTGAATGAGTGGTTGCTTACCAGCTCCTTTTATACCCGTATGTCCAGGGGAGTGGCATGCAAATATCACTCGCCAATTTTCATTGGCCTTTTATCAAAGACCAGAGGTGTCTTGGGCTCCCAAGAATGACCCCTAGTGTCACTACATCGACACAACGTCTCGTTCCCTCCATCAGGGAATGGAGGTTACACAAGTAACCATGATGTTTTTCGTCATCAGCAACAGAGAGCATGTCGTAATTTAGCAATATTTCTTAGGTGGAAGAATGCTGTTCTACAAACATTGGCAATTTGATTTTCAAAGGACAGATTGGTATCAAATATAACATCTAATTTCTTCGCTGTTGAAGATGATGTAAAAGTACATCTATCGAGAGCCAAATTATATTTTAACGGCTTGTTTTTAGGGGTTTTTGGTCCAATAATTAGTACCTCTGTTTTGTCAGAATTGAGTAGAAGGAAATTTCTAGCCATCCAATCTTTGATTTCACTGATACACTGCTAATTTGGAGAATTGTGAAATTTCTTCAGGTTTTGAAGAAATATAAAGTTGGGTATTGTCGGCATAAAATATCACATTCCTGATAATATCTCCCAGGGGAAGCATATACAAGGAGAAAAGCAGAGGCCCTAAAACTGATCCCTGTGGCACTCAATACTTACCTTTTGTTTGGTTTGACAATTCCTCATTTACACAGACAAAGTGGTAGCGGTCTGCTAAATAGGACCTAAACGATGCTAATGCAAGTCCACAAATGCCAACATAATTCTCTACCCAATTCAAGATAATGTCGTGGTCTATCGTGTCGAAGGCATCACTAAGATCTAAAAGCATTAGAAGTGAAATGCAGCCGCGATCAGATGATAAGAGCAAGTCATTTGTAACTCTGATAAGCGCAGTCTCTGTACTGTGATGGGGCCTAAATCCTGACTGAAAGTGTTCATATATACTATTTCTCTGTAGAAATGAACATAGTTGAGAGGACACTACCTTTTCTAGTATTTTCGACATAAATGGGAGATTTGAAATCGGTCTATAATTAGCCAGTTCTCAAGGATCAAGCTGTGGCTTCTTAATAAGCGGTTTGATAACTGCCATTTTAAACTTTCTTGGGACATGTCCTAAGGATAGCAAGGAGTTAATAATGTTAAGAAGAGGTTCTGAGAATACCTCTTTTAAGAGCTTAGTTGGTATTGGATCTAACATACATGTTGTGGCTTTTGATGTTTCGATAAGTTTTGTAAGCTCTTCATGACCTATGACAGTGAAGGACTGAAGCTGCACGTGAGGAGAATTATGAGACACTGTTTTTTGAGGTACTGTGAGAGATGATTGCATAAATCCAATTTTATTTCTGATTATTTCAATTTTTTCAGTAAAGAAATTCATGACATTCCTTACAATAGAATCACCAATTATTAGGGCTCTTTCAACATGACTCTTAGTGGGTGCATCACTGAGTGGGGAGAATCGATTGGAAACACTAACAGGAACGGGAGAGTGTGTCGCTTTGCTGAGTGATTATGCCACCGAGACATCACCCAAACGCCCTGCTGCGGGGGCTCAATAGCTGGAACCAAAGTGTGTGTGTTGCTCGCTGTTCTACCCACATCCGAAACAGTATCTACTGGCTTCTCTTTCACATTGACCTCCACTAGTGTTCGGATGCGTGTCTCTAACTCATTAACCTTCTACGTCAGCCTGACTAATTCCTTACATTTATCACATGTGAATTCCTCACTGTTGATGGAAGAAGCTATAGTAAACATGTGGCATGCAATGCAGGAAGAAATAACATGAGTGGATGCAATGACTTACCGCAATTGTTTGTTGTTGTTGGTTGTTCCTGAGCGGTGAGGGTTTGAGATCGATGTGAATCTCTCATGCAGTTGTTTGTTGTTATGGTTGTTCTTGATAAGTGGTACTTCGAGATCAATGCAATAATCCGTGTAACACAGAGGAGAAAAGCAGGTGCACGCTGTAAAATGCATGCAGTTGAATCGCGATAAGAGAATAATGCGGGGGGCAACCCGATGCACGCTGAAAAATGGCAGATGTTAAGGATTAAAAGCCTAAAACAGATAGATAAGCGATGCTAAAAAAGCTAGCAGGCTACAAACACAGACTTGAGCTAGGCACCAGCAGCAACAGGTAAAATAGACACGGATGAAACAGTAGAAAAGCGGAAAAACACGAAACACGCGGTAAAATGACAAAGGATAAAACAATGAACGTATGAGAATAAGCAATGTTACGCAGGCTAGCAGGCTACAAACACTCGTGCAGCATTCCGTCAGCAACAGGAAGTCCAGTGACGAGAGCAGTGATGTCATGTGCTGTGAGTGGAGTTTGCTTCATGTAAACAGTGCTTCATGGATGCTTATGTCCCTATCTGATATCCTCACTGGCTTTATATATATCCTTGCTCATTAGACCATCAATAGCTCATTAGAACACTTGTGGCTAAAAATGCACCGATATGATAATGTTTGGCTGATACAGAGACCAATTTTTTACAAAAAACTATATACCAATTCCCATACCGATATTTTGCCACTTCCCTTATTTTGTCATTAGATAAGAGTTTTGCTTAGGAATTATGCTTTAAAAATGTACAAAGAGGTAGAAAAGCTTTTTTACAGTTTACAACAAATAATTTCATTTGAACTTGGATTGGATTTGTTGAACACGACAGGTAAAAAATTAATAGAAAGCCACAATGAAAGATACTGTAAATAGAAGACAAAAAGATAAAAAAGATTTTTTTTTTAAATAACTAAATATGATAACATGATGATTGATATGAATAAAAGGTTATTTTGTACTTCCAAAACATTTTTGCAGTTCAAAACAACAGAACTCACATTATACATGTAACATTACAAATGCATATGTTGGGGGAAAAAAACACATCATGGAAAAATAAAAAGTTTTAACCAATGGAACAAAACCCCCTTTTAAAGCTTAAGTATGACACTAGCGCCACCAAATGGAATTGCAAAAATAGACTTTGTTTTCAAAGAGAAAGTCAGCACCCAGCTCATGCCATTGGTTGAGTAACGTTGTTGGGGTGGGTCTTAGCGGGTCTCTCTAAATAAACTGAAATTTTCAAAGTGCCACAGAAAGACAGTGCTTACAGTTTGAGAAGATTAACCTATGAATGGTTTACTAATAGTTGTCTCTGCATATTAAGCTTGGATAAGAGAAAGTATTTTAAAACAGAAAAAGTTACATAAATTAACTTTAATTCTATATTATATTGGTATAATGGATACTGGATAACGCCATCCAGACCGCGAGGGTGCCCCTTGCTCACACACAGTACTAACTAAAGCGCTGGATGCGGACTATATTTTAAAACACAGCCTTTTAAGGTTTAGTAATCACGCAAGGCCGTTTTGCGATTTTAATCTTTATTCAGTAAATTATGCAGCATTAATGGATATCATAACTATGTCTCAGAAGTCAAAGTCTGATGATTTCAAAGCATTTTGGATGGTTTCCCTCATCATGCAGCCTGTAAGTAGGCTACATGCAGCTTTCACAACTGTCACATCCGTTTATTGCAGTTTTCCCATTAACGTGAGAATGAGAAAGAATAAAAATTAAATATAACATGTTCTTAGGAGTGCCAAACCTTCTACATAATGTGGCTTTTATTATTTCTGGATTGTGCATTTGAGTTTTTACAAAGTGAGTTACTAATTATAAATATTTATTATACATTTTGGCATTTTTCATGCTTAAAACTGATATGCTGATGGTTTTAATTTGGTCAATAATTGGCCAATAAATATTGGCAGCCAATACATTGGTGAATCCCTAATTGTGGCACTAATAACTTGCATGTATCATGTGGAAGTTACTGGGTTTACCAGCTTTACATGATCCTAACATTAAAATTTGAATACAACTTTACACAGAAGGTTGGTTCTAACACTAGTCTCATGTTAAAATTTTTTTTAAACTGTTTAAGCATTATGCCTATAATTTTGTGTGTGATATGGTGTAATTTAGTGTTTACTGTATGGCCCAATTCTCTTCCATTGTAAGTGCCTTAGTGTAATCATGATAAAAACTGAGGGATGAGACAATATTATTTCTGTGCTAAACAACATTGACAGAAATGCTGTTAAAAGAGCTTAACTTGTATTGAACAAATCAGGTTTAGATGCCTTCATGGCCTACTGTTAGAGCAATCTCATTAAATGTCAAACCCCCCACAGATGCATGGATGGGTCACACGCCAGCACATTCTGTTACGGCAGCCCTGTTTATGACCTGGACAGGCCTGGAGATCAAATAATCCCCAGTGGCACAAATGGCACATCAGAGCTGTACTTATGTAGCTTACTACATAAACCAACATCATGCCATAATCTATATAGTCATCTGCCCATATAAAGCTAACAAGGCCTCTTCGGCACTTTTGATATACTGAGACAATGTTACCAAAATTACTTTAATATTAAGCAATAAGTCAAGAGAGGTTGTATATTACAGTGATTTTACCATAGGTAAAGGGAAGTTCTTGGGCACAATGCAAAGCGGCAACAGCACACTGTGTCACAGATTTTTGAGGAAGGACCCAAATGCAGAAGGCAAGTTTAAGGACTTTTATTAAAAAGAACAAAATACAAATAAAAACTCACAAGGGAGAGAAAACCAACAAACCAAAACAAAACCGACTGGAGAACGGGAACAAAACACAACTACTCGCAGGCAGACAAATTCACAAAACAATCTAGCAGAGACATGAGGGAAGAGGGCACAATATATAGAGAGGAAAGCACATGAGGAGCAGGTGAAACTAATTAACATAAGGACTAAACAAGGGAAAGTGATCAGGGAACAAGGAGGCAGAGTCGGGGAAGCACATGGCAAGACAAACACAAAGCCATGTGCTAACATACAAGAGCAAACAGACACAAGTGTACATGGCGATGAAGAATCAAACACAGCAAAATGCACTCGCATTACACACAAGACTGAGAGAAGAGCGCATGGCAAGAGAATCGAACCGAACCCAAAGACATGCGATCACAAAGACGAGACGTGGAGCACGAGTGTCCGGATCCCAACTAAGAACAGAAACCAAACTAGGCTGAAGAGTCAGGACCCAGACACCATGCTCTGAACATGAAAACACAAAACACAGAACAAGAGTGTCAGGATCCTGTCAACACAATAAACATGACTGACAAAGTGACAGGATCCTGACACACTACAAAAAGACACCATTGCTCAGTAAAGAGTTATACAGTATTTATTAGTAGTAATCATCAGAATAAACAATTCTTCTGCCAAGTAATACAGTTCATTGAACTAATAGTTTACTGTAGCAACTTCATTTGGAATGTTCGGTCACAGGCATGTACATTTTACAACTACTTTGAACGTGGCTCATCCAATCAGAATTTCGAGCCTGAACACTAATACCTCTCACCACCAAGAAGTGATCCATCATGCAAGATGGCAATAGTGGCGTGATGTTTTTATCATCACAAGCACCATCATCATTTTCTTCCTCATTAACTGAAGTGTTGCGAAAAACATGAAGAATCCCGACAGGTTTTATCCATCAACCAGAAGTCGTTGGTGGCCTGATCACATTTCCTATCCCACAGCTAGCCCCTCCCACTGCATACGAGAGGGAAGAGAGGACACCCTCAAGGTCATCTCCTGAGAGAGAAAGAGACCTGCACAACACAAAGTATCACGCACAAGCTAAGACTGAACACAAGGACATAGATGTCCACAAACACTCTCAAACACACTCAAGACTTTCAAAGGCAGCCACTTTCAAGATGACTGAACCGCTTGTGCACAAGAGAGTACACCAGGATTTCACTAAAGGAAAAAAAAAACATTACAGTTTGAAGCTGCAGGTTTTCATGTTAAAAGCCAAAAAATATGCATTAAATCCCAAAACCACAGCACAAGTAGGCCTACCATGTCAAGTCTACTCTGATCAATTTTGAAAAAAAAAAAGGATTTTTGCAATTTTTAAGGTCTATTATATCACTGCCAGGTAGAAATCTTAAGTCAAATTGCTGCGCACCTATTTTATTGCCTGCCAGGCGAAACTAAATAAGGTATTTTTTAAAAGTCTGATTGTCTATAGATATGGATTTGTTTCTTCCTCCATTGCAAGACTAAAGGCATCCACCAGTCCAATCACTTGGAATTTAAAAGCACACTTCTTCTGAACAATTCCTGCACAATTTACAGTAATTTATCATTCATGTCAGAAGTGAAAACGGTGCAGGACGAGTTGTGCGCTGAAGTTTAATACTTACTGTTGGTTAGGGGTCTGTTCAAATCCCCAACTGAGAGCAATAGTAAGTGTTTCTTGCATTAGCACCAATAAAAAGAACAAATTGGAATTCCCAGATCTTCCACGCTCAGTATACTCATGGGCTAGGAACCACCTAGAATTTTATTTATGGAAGCCATGTGTACTGTATAAACATAATATGTAAATATGAGTAAAATAGCATGTTGAAGTTACAATTTTCCAGTGGTGCAGCTACTGCAGATTTATGTGGTTTTCAGCATGAAACTTGGACATGGAAACTTGCTGTTTGTTGACTGTGGAAGTTCAGGTTGCTGTATTTGTGCAAAGCATCACAACCTCTTGCAGGTAAATCCATTAAAGTCTTTAGAGCTCTGGTGCACTAAATCAATTATTAATGACGATACCATTAAATAAATGCTCTCTCTGTGTCTCTATCTCTCTATGCACAACATGACAGTACTTTCCAATGGGGGGGGGGGGGGGGGTCTTTGTCTGCATCTCAAACAAATGTGGTACAATATAAAAACATGTATGTATGTGCAAAATGTACTTGCATGTGCAAAACTACACATTTCCAAAATCATCTGTGGGTTACCTGATCTCTATGAACTCTGTATAGTAAGGCTGGTTTTGATTCACCTGACCCCAATCGGACCCATTTCTAATTGGTCGATTACATGAGACGCATTCTCAAATTCAAAAACAGTTAGACATGTAACAGTTAGACATGTGACACAATGGAATGTAACAAAACGTAGGTGACTCAAGATGCATTTTTTAGGGAACTTAAAAAAATAAATAAAAAAAAAAACACATGGAGTCATGTCGCATTTGCCAAAGACATGAGTCTGAATGTTTACGGCAGTAAAAGAGGTGCTTTATAGGGAATACATCGTAAGACGCAACTTCTCCGAGATGGTGTGATCATGCAAACTGTCTGACAGCTAAAGCACAGCATGCTGTCAGCACACTAATTAAAGCACTGAAACTGAAAGAAAAAAAGAAAAAGAAAAAAATTTAACAATCTTGTCAACCTCACTAATCGTCTAGTCAGTTTTTGTACAACTAGTCTAAAATGGGCTACTAGGGAGAAGCATTGCAGGTAGAGTGTGACAGTATGTGCTTCGTTCTCTTCTGTCATCTGATGACCTTCTCCATCAATGTCTCCCCTGATGTGAACACACATGGCAGGATCAGCCCCTCATGGTTGGGAATACTGTGCTGAGCTAGGTGTGTGTGCATGTCAGTATGGCATGTGTTAAAATTTGTCTGATGCAAGGAATCATTAGGTGTGTTCAGAATGGCATATTATGCAGATTGTTTTGCCGAGATCATACTTGCTGACACAAAATGGTGTAGTGGTGACAAACATACAAACTCACGGCAACTCTCTCTGATTCCCTGTTACGTGGAGCTCACCGAAATAACAACAGGAGCACCACGTGAGCATAAACAATTGTAATAGTGATTTTGGGTGTTTTCAGACCTGAAGCATGCTTGATTTGTTCTAAAATGGGGACTAAAATAGTTCCAGTGTTGCATTTTCTTCATTTAGAAGGTTTAGCTCGTACATCAAAATACCAGCTAAAATTATATACACTTATAAAAATTTGTCAAGGGGCACAAATATTAGAGTATTATTTGTCACAGTTTGCAAAACGTCACTGCATGGCACAGAATACGTGTTCCAGTCAGAGGTTGCACTGCAAAAAACATTATCCAACACACAGATGGATGAGAGTTGTAAAATTTCCGTTGTGGTTATTTTTATCTGTCATTAGTTTCTTTTGCATTATTTCTGCATTGATAGTACCTGTTCTCACAGAGCTCTCTCTCCCTCTCATGCATGCACAAAAACACACACTTGCAAACACACATACGAAAAGAGTGAAGCCACTTTTATTTCTGCCAGAAAGTTGCTGAAAATCTGCACTTTTACTTCTGGTGTGGAAGTGACTTTCACTTTCACATTCAGCCCCCCACTGATCGGGGCTGGTTAAAGGTGGAGATTGATAGTAAAAAGGACTTAAATATGAATCTGTTTCATACCCACACCCATCATATCACTTCTGAAGATATGGATTTAACCACTGGAGTCTTATGGATTACTTTTATTCTGCATTTATGTCCTTTTTGTGCCTTCTGAGTTCTGGTCACCATTCACTTGCATTGTGTGGACCAACATAGCCGAGATATTCTTCTAAAAATCTGCATTTGTGTTCTGCAGAAGAAAGAAAGTCATACACATCTGGGATGGCATGAGGGTTAATAAATGATGAGAGAATATTCATTTTTGGGTGATCTATCCCTTTAAGTTTTTTCTAAAGGAAAAACTTGAGAAACACTATACTTTTTTCAGGAATACAAAATATTTTTAACTTTTTCCTTAATTTAAAAATTAAGAAGAATTTGTTAATAAAGAAGAATTTTCTTCTTAATAGCATTTCCTGAATCCGGCCCCTAGCCCATTTTAAAATTCCATCAATTTAAATCTGTGGGATTTCTGATGGTTTGGAACGGGAAAACTGTATGTCAGATCAGAAAGGAAAGACATAGCAGCCAGAGTCTTAACTGTCTGAGGGTCTATGCAAAGTTTGGTGGCTGTAACTTGAAAGCTCTAGGAGTTACAATTAATAATTTTGGTTTAGGAATTTTTCTGTATTAGGTGCCATTTTATCAAACCCACATTCAGGTGTGGCCACATTCTGATATGGAATGACCACTTTGCACAATCCAATCAATTCCTAATGGACAAAATCATATCCCGCCCTTCATTGTTTTCTCACTGAATATCCCGTTTCACTCCGAAATAGGCTACATCACAACACAGAATAAAATGGGTTTCATGTTGACTTCAACTGTGTGTTTGTGGGTGGGGTTATTGCCTGTGATTACACTCAGAGCATGACCAACAAATTATTTGCTGCTTGATTTGTGAGCAGAATTACAAAGCAATTAAAGGTCAATTAACAGTGTTTAAATGTCAAAAAATGGTTGCCAGTCTTTTATGGAATAAACTGCGTAGTTTATATACACAAAGCATGAGTGATCCTGAAAAAACACCAGTTAATACTGGATGAAATACAGTGCTGCCTGCACCCCCATTTCTGTGTGGCATGCCACCCACTTTAACGGTACTATGTTTTCTTTATGAGATGCGCTGCATAACTGTAAAGCTGTTGAATAGTGTATTAACCCTATTTGTCAGTGCCTGAGATTGCAGTTATACATCAAGTCTTAAAAGTGCACACGCAAAATGCCTATCACAACACATTTTACTGCTTTATCCTTACAAACATTCAATCTCTTCCAGTCTGTAAAAACGCAACTTCCTAAAATAACCCCTATTTAGGCACAGGAGCATTCTGCTTATTCAAATTTCAGTTAAAGAGCTGGCATCCAACCCAGACTGTCTAAGCTCTCGCTCTCTCTCTTTCAGATTACTTATTGATTTGAGCAGCTTCTGAGGATTGCAAAAATAATGGAGGCCACTCTCATCAAAGCAACTGCTTGTTCGCGTATTTTAATGCCTGTTCATTGCGATTTTCAAGTTACTTAGAGATTCAATTTACACAATTTAACTGTTTAGAAAACATCAAACTCATTAATGCAGACAGAACAATAATGGTTCCTGTTGTTCTCCCTTAAGAATGCTACATTTCAGTGTTTTTTTTCATAGTTAGACACTTCATGTCGTTCCTGACTTGGAGAGATTGGTGTGACACTCTCTCCAAACCAAATTAATTCAACACACTTCACACCCGTTGACAGTGAAGCAGTATTAGTGATGACAACCTAGTATCAGCCTCCGATGATACACTCACAGACTGTTGATGGACCATCTGATGCATATTGCATGCAAAAATGACAAGATATGGCAAAAATTGGCAGTTCCAATCTGACCGTATGGCTGCTATGCAGCTTCTAAGAGCCAGTGTGCACAGGTTTTTCTCAGTTGCTACAATCAACACTTCAGAGGCAAACCTAGTCACTAGATTTACTTTGCAAGGTTTCTAATAATGTTTCCTGTAGAGGTTGACTAGTATGTTGGTATTACCTGAAGGGGTGGGTTTACCCCCATCTCTTCGACCTACTGATGAGTTGAATACAATCACTAGTAATTGTTATAAATCAAAAGGTAATCCAAGCCTTTTTAAGTAAGAGTTTTATTGTGTTTTAAGTTTTAGGTCACTAACGTACCATGTGTAATTACTGACACAAATATATTCTTAGCATTCATAACTTAAAGTACATTTCTGCCTAACTTTGCTCTGTTGCGTTTGGACATATTATTCTATTGTCGTATTTGTTCCAGCTGGATGAGGCCTGTGCTCCAGTGATGCCTGACTCAACCCTGCGGGAAAGATAGCCTATGTTGTGTTCTGTCTGTTGATGTCATTGCAGTGATTGTTTGGAGTTTTGAGGAACTGTAAGCCATGGGTATCTAAAAGAAGAGCCCTCTCGATCTACAACACACCTCTGACCTGAATCTGTAGATCAACTTGACTTAGTCTCTAAAAATATAATCTTTTGAATGATTGTGTGCACGTAGTTAAACAGAACACCACGTTTGTAAGATTTATCTGTACTCGTAAGAGTTGATGTCAATTAATTTGCATACGGCTATAATTACTGTTGTTTTGTTAATAAGTTAGTTTCGAGGTTAGATCCTCTGTTTCCATCTTTTGCCTTTGGAAACGTGGAGAACTTTGTCTTCAGTAAACTCTCGCTCTATTGATTGAAACTTCAACTTTGACTCCTGGTCATCATTGTAAAATACTGGTCTATCTCATGGGTATTACTGTATTTCCTTACATACAGATGTATCGGGCCGATAGTTGCTTTTTGGAACAATTGGTTATTGGCAAAAAATAATGCAGATAGTTGCAGAGTTGTTTATTAAATTTTTTATATAAAATTCCTCCGTTTCCAGTGCTAGAGGGTTCTACAGTATAACAGGGGCCTCTAAAGGTAAAAGAAAAACAATCACTGACTGGAATTTTTTTTTTTTTTTTTTTGTGCCATATGACTACTACTATTGATGAATGATGATCTGCTGTTGATGAATTACATGCAGTATTTTTTAATCCAGCTTTCCCCGTGTATTGCAGGCTTGTACATAGCTAAAGCATGCACCAAATCTTTTTATTTTCCTTGTTATTATTGAGATTTTGGTTGCACAATTAATTGCATCTGGGATCTAATTCATTATGGACTTTTGTTGCCTCTACTGTATGTTTGTGCCTGTCACAATAAGTAAAGACTTACATTTTTAACATTCAATAAATAAATGTACAAAAATTATCATACTATATTTTGGTTCCCTTTCAAGAAAATATCAACGTTGAGTAATAACGCAATTGGGACTACCTCAGTGGTCTCAAGTGGTCTGAAGCCTGTATGCAATCACAGCAATTTATTGGCTGATGGTGCTTAAGCAATGCCCATAGGGAGCCACATCACGAATTTGTGCACAAATTTGTCTAAGCCTGTGTTGGTTACTAGCGACTCATGCCAAAGCGAGGACTACACGTGAGGGCGTCGTAGGAAATTAGCAGTTTCTGTGTGGATACAACCACATTGTTAAACAAGCCCGATGGCACTTCATCGAGGCTCAGTCACACCATGCGGTTTTTGAAATGAGCCATATGAGCCTTGAGGCTCCGGCTCTTGTCATAAGAAGGACTGAGGACGGGCACCAGACTTTTCCTTGTGTTTCACTCTCCCTCCGGATGGATGCACCACTCTTGCCGTCGAGACATGTGCCTTTAACTGGTGCGCGGCCTAGTTCGGCGCCGTTACGCATCATGTAGGCCATTTTCCATCAAGGAAACGCTGGTTTGGAGGCGTTTCATCATGGGAACGATGGAAAAGGTAGGCACTTGTTTAAAAATACCTAATTTCTTCTATTTTGCCACCCTAGAGAGTTCACAGAAATGTAATGAGGCACAGGGCCTCATTGTTTCTCTCCCATTTTTGGAGCGCTGTTGTGCGGAGGGCGAGCACCCGCGTGAACAGTGCTCAGGCCCGGGGACTTAAGATGCTCAAAGAAATATATTGTGAACCGAATCACAGGATGCTTCTTTGCTGTTACTTTTCTCTCTGGGTCCCATCAGGAGATGACGAGTGTGTGCAACTCAAATGTTTGCGTGGCCATCTTTTCTTTGATGGGTGAACAGACACAAATGAAATCTCCGTCCTTGTTTAATGGCGGCACGTACTTCACGCTCCTCGCTCCTTTTTAAGATGTGTTAGTTCTGTACTCACTGATTTTGCAGTCTTTCTATTGTTAAGGAGTTATGTTTTGAGTTCTCCGTCACGCTCTTTTTTCTCTACGTGTGAGTCCGCCATTTGATACGCACTGGACACTGGAGATTTAGCGTGTATGGATGATCGAGTAGGTCATGATTTGTGTATGAAGGACCAAAAATGTCATAATTTATGTATGGATTGGATTATAGTTAAGAGTATAGCTTAAGAAACCATTGGGTCATTCTTTGTATATGGAGCAAAATTGGTATCAAAATTCACCTATGAAGGCCAGTTGGTATCAAAATTGGCCTATGGACACCAATTGATATCAAAATTCTTCTATGGAGGCCAATTAGTATCAAAATTTGCCTATCAAAGGTAGGTTATGGCTCAGTTCCCTATCTGTCACTCAACACATGTTGTGTTGATGTAGTGACACTAGGGGTCACTCTTGGGAGCTCCAAACACCTCTGTTTTTGGAAAAAAGGCCAGTGGGAATTGGCGAGTGGAATTTGCATGCCACTTCCCCGGACATACGGGTATAAAAGGAGCTGGAATGCAACCACTCATTCAGATTTTCTCTTCGGAGCCGAGCAGTTGTGTTCAGCGAGCTGAATTACTCTGCCGATACATTCACCTTGAAAAGCTGTTGGATTTACGGCGCATTACAGCGGCTTCTCCCCCTCTTGCACTGGTGAAGTGCAGAGAATGCCCCAGGTCGCTTCAGCAGCTAAAAGAGTATATTCTTCCTACTGAAAGAGTATATTTTTCCTTCTAAAAGAGTGGCATTAACAGAGAGCATCTTTTTAAAGATGCCTCTCCTTTTGTGTGTATTTCCTGGTTGCGGTCGTTACCTCTCCGCTTCCGATGGCCATGATCACGGTCTTACATGCTTGAGAGCTGCTCACGTGGAGACAGCGTTCGTGGACGGGTCATGTTTTCACTGCGAGAGCATGACCATGGCAATGTTACGGTCATGGTTTTTCCTTTGATAGAGGGAAAGACCACCCCAGCGGCTCCCTGCCTCGGTCCTTCTACCTATGGTTTGAGGCTGCGTTGGTTAGCACTGGGGGCAATTTGGGGACCCCAATGGGAGCCACTCCGCAGGGTAACTCCCCACAGACCTCCCATTCCACAGTACGCTTGTTTGCCCCGCTGGGATGAGACCGCCGGCTCGTCTCAGGGCAAGTTCGCAATCTCGTTTCGGCACTCGCAAAGTGGACGAGCTCTCAATTGCAGCATCGGACAGCGGGCTGTCCAGTCTGATGCTGAGGACTCTACTGGACTCCGACCTTCGGGTGCGTTCGCCCAGTCGCAGCCTGACGCGCAGCTGGCAGCCATGCTTGCCCAGGAGGCTGCGTGTGTCGGGCTGAGTGGAACCCTCCACCCCCCTGAAACCTCGCAGACTGACGATTGGTTCCTGGGTCTGGAGCACCGATCACGGCCGCGCCCCGCCCCAGTCCCTTTCTTCCCAGAGGTGCATGAGGAGCCCACGAGGTCACAGCGGACACCTTTCACTGCCCGGACCTGGTCTCTGAGGTTCTGCGCTCTCACTACCCTTGGTGGTGGGGCTGCCGGGGGTAATTGGCGATTCCTTAGGTGGATAAGGCGGTTGCGGTGCACCTGTGCTCGCAAAACGCCGCCACCTGGCGGGGCCGCCTGAGAACCTGTCCAGCGCCTGTAGGGTTACGTCATCTCTGGCGACTAAGGCCTGCGGTGCCTCTGGACAGGTCACCTCCGCCCTGCACGCCATGGCTCTCCTGCAGGTACACCAAGCCAGGGTGCTAAAAGAGCTGCACGAGGGTAGTTCTGACCTGGGATTGATGCAGGAACTGTGCTCGGCAACTGACCTCGCTCTCCGGGTGATGAAGGTCATGGCGCGGTCTCTCGTACAGGCGATGTCCACCCTGGTGGTCCAGGAACACCACCTTTGGCTCAACCTGGTCAACATGAGAGAGGCTGACAAGGCACGGTTCCTTGACGCCCCCATCTCCCAGGTTGGCCTGTTTGGCGACACCGTCGAGCAGTTCTCGGCGGTAAAGCAGCAGACGGAGGATATTCAACACATCCTGCCCTGGCGCATCCTCCTGAAGCAACAGCACCGGCTCCGCCACAGCCTGCGCCAGTGGCCCGGCCCCGGCGTGGAGCCCACCGCAGGGAGCAGACGCCACCCGTCTCACGGCCGGCCGCCAAGAACCATAGGAGCACACACAGTCGGTGCTGAACTGTCTGAAGGCATTCGGACAGAAGACAGCGGTTCCACTGAAATTTTTTCAGAGGCTCCTGGGGCATATGGCATCCTCAGTGGTGGCCACACCACTCAGGTTGATGCATATGAGACCGCTTCAGCACTGGCTTCAGACTCGAGTCTGAATGGGCCAGATGGGCATGGCGCCACGGGACACATCGCGTGGTCGTCACGCCGATCTGTCACTGCCTATTCAGCCCTTGGACCGACCTTGCATTTCTACGGGCAGAGGTTCCCCTAGAGTAGGTCTCCAGGCATGTTGTGGTTACGACGGATGCCTCCAAGACGGGCTGGGGTGCCGTATGTAATGGGTACACAGTCACCGGCTCCTAGACTAGCCCACGGCTGCGTTGGCATATCAACTGCCTCGAGTTGTTTGTAGTACTGCTCGCCCTGCGTAGGTTCCGGCCGTTGATCCAGGGCAAGTAGGTGTTGGTCTGGACAGACAACACAGCGACGGTACCATCCATTAACTGTCAAGGCGGTCTATGCTCCCGTTGCATGTCACAACTCGCCCGCCGTCTCCTCCTCTGGAGTCAGCAGCACCTCGAGTCCCTGCGAGCCACTCACATCCCGGGCGACCTCAACACCGCAGCGGACGCGCTGCCTCAACAGGTTACGCTCAGGGGAGAGTTGAGACTCTACCCCCAGGTGGTCCAGCTGATTTGGAGTTGATTCGGTCAAGCACAGGTAGACCTGTTTGCTTCCCAGGAATCCTCTGTAGGGCTTTACTGGTTGTTTAGATCAGTGTTACTATCAGAAATAATTAATAATTATTTCTGTAGTTATTAATCAATATTTAAATTAATTAATTGGATCTAACTCATTAAAACCTCATATAGGACTCCAGTAAATGTAGTGTGCTACGTTTAGGAGCAAGTTTGGTTATTAGCAATAATTAATAATTATCAAAGATAATTATTAATTATTAAAATCAATAGAACATTGATGAGAATCAATGTTAGCTTTTTTTTAATCCTTTAAAATCAACACTTATCAATTGTTAACATCGAAGAAACATTAAAATTAACACTAGCTTATTGATCATTCTAATTCAATCAAAGATAATTATCAATTATCAAAAATCAATAGAATATTAATAAGGATTAACATTGACGGGGCACCACCCTGAAATCAGGGGCTAATAACCGAATATTAAAACAGTCTCAATATTAGATTGTTTTCTTAGGAAAATCGACATCCGAAGAATATCGATTTTCGAATAAAAAAACAATGAATGAAGGTTTGAATCCGAGCACTGACATCCCGTCAGCACGACACAGGCGTATGCAAAACAAACCAAAACACTTCTCTTTGTAATATAAACAAAGTTTATTTATGCAGTAATATCAATTAATAATTAATACAATGCAGTCAATAAACTTCCGACTTACAACTACAAACTAAACAGTGATATGATTAGATATGGAAACAAAAATAATCCTATAACACAAGGTGTGTGTGTGTGACAGTGTGTGTGTGCGTGTCAGTGTGGTTAGTGAGAGAGAGAGAGATGATTAAGTGACAGCCCGAAAGCTGATTTCGAGATAGCTGGAGATGAAGCAGCCGTGTTCATCACTCAGAGACGCGGTTTTACGAGCGGGGCTCGTAAAAGTCCCTTGTTATTTGACTCTTTAATGGATGAACTCAGTTGCTGTCTCACCCGCGATGGCGAAAATGCACAACAGTCCAATTTGGTTGGACTACAATACAGCAAAACAAATTCGTGATAATTAATACCCTGAGTATTAATAATTAGCGGACATGGCGGTCCGTAAACTGTACAAGCAAAAACCTTGAAACACAAGAATAACACGCTATAATATTCTATCTCTGCCCAGACGTAAACCTCTTACTTGAATCGCATGAGGACACAGGTAGAATGTGTTTTCCTCCGTCCTTTAACTTTGACCCGGTTTCTTGAGGCTCGTGTGATGACTAGAGCCGTTTCCTCGCGCTGTCGGCGGCCGGTACGGCTGTTGATTCTCAGAGGGCGGTACGGCTGTTGATTCTCAGCGGGCTGGCGGAGAACTCAGAAATGTCGACTTGATTGAAGATGGAAGAGAAATCTTTAATCTCTTCACTTCTGTAGGCCAACGGATGAAGATGCGAATTGCTCGGCGGTCTCCTTCGGATCCGTTAGAGTGTTCGGTTGAACACAGAGTAATCTCAACTCGTCCAGCGAGATGGAGATTGTATGGCTACAGTTTCAAGTCGGACATTACTTCCTTATGCCACGAGGTTACACCGGAGAGCAGCAAAAAGCTACGTCCGTATTCGGTGAACGAAGTAGCCGGAAGCAACTTTGGAAGCATTTTCAGAATTATTTGAAGTCCGGATGATGTCATGTTTGAGGGACGTTCTGTTGTGTGCCTCATCCAATAGGAGTTGAGTGCTCGATCCTTTAGTGGGCAAGGCTTCATGGATCTGTAGTCTGTTTAGGACTCCCTTTGTTTGATTTTGGCGCGATTTTATCAGTAAGATTTATGACTTAGGAGGGGGCTTGAGGAATGGTTTTTTATGACTGTTAGGCCTGCCTTTGTCTTCTATCTGAATACATGAGGCCCAACATTCCCCCCTTTGTTCTGAAGAGTTGGTTGTTGTCCAGCATCTTTAGAGCAACTGAAGGGCCGAACAGTTCTTGTCGGTTCACAGTAACCTGTGGGTTACGCCATCCATGTATTCCTGATAGGAAAGAGAAATGGTTGCACAGTCCATACAGTTCATTAGAGTTCACAGAGGTTTTATCGTCTGGACAGAGATTGAGGCACATCTGGGCATAGAACTTCTAGCTAATTCTAAAACTACATTCATCACACATAAACATTTCAAGTTATTGGAAGGCACCGAATTAACCATAACACAATCCTTTGTTGTTCTTTGGTCATAACACAAAATCAAAGTAGAACCTGACATTGGTTACTAGGAACAAAATGTTAGAGGAAAGGAGGGTTAAAGGTTAAAAGGCTTATCCTTGGAAATGATGGAGTTAACCTGTGTGATGGGCTCAGACTGGTGTGTAAAACGCGGCTGTATGAGAAGTGAGTCCAGTCTGGCCTGTAGGTGTTGAATGTACCTGTACATGGCATGTGCAATAATTGCGATGATGATCCAACCACTAAGGAGGAGCCAGAGGGCAACCAAACTGATAGGGTGTTCTCGGTAAGATGACGATCTGCTTATGTGACTATGAAATATAGTGGTCAAGCCAGTCGGTTTGAGACTGAACTTCACTAATTCCAGCCCTTCAGCCTGAAGCTGTTGTCGAAGGGTGTCATCAACGGTGAGGCTGTGACCTCTAAATGCGTCCATGATCTCAATTTCTGCGTCATGTTTGTTGACGTTGAGATGATGGAGGACAATATCGTCAGTGTGCACGATGGCTCTTTGGGGAACCATTAAGAACACCGTTTGGTTTGGTAGCCTTAGTTTAGTGGCCTTAGCTTAGTGGCTGTATCATGGCAGTCGTATGACTTCGGTGGCTGGTGTGTTAACGAGCCAGCGACTGCCTGCTCGCTCTACCTTTGTCTCTGTTCCTTCATCTTTGATGGACATGCTATCATGACACTTGTTCATGGAATTCGGCTCTTTGGCCGCAGCGGTAGTTAGTCACCTCTCTAACAAAGGGGTTGCGTTTTGACAAACCCAATGAATGTACTTTGTCTTAGTACACATGTTTAGGTTAGAGATAAGGTAGAGCGAGGGGTCCTCATCATGGTAGGTGAGTGTTGGTGGTGTTTTGAGGTGAATGTGTGCATTACCTCTCTGAAAACCAACATTAAATACAGATTTTAGTCTATATATATTCTGCCTATGATGGTAGATTGAGGATAAATCCTATTTTGAGGTTCTGAGGATTTACATGGATTGGAATTTCAATGCCAAACTATATGCCATGTGTATCTGTGAAGGTTGCACAATGGAGATAGTAGCAGATCTAAGGATTTGTTCGAAAAGGTCTAGGGAGACCAGGTAATCTGGAATCCTTCCACCACTCAGACTGTTGACTGAGGAGCTAATTTCCCTGAGGTCCTGCATTAGATCTCTAACGATACACGCATAAGTTGTTTTCTCTGACAAAATCCCTAAAGAGTGCAAAGTGTTATCAATAAGAACGGATTGCAAATTTACAGTGACTATAGTACCCTGAAGGGTTTTACCCAGGCCCTGTAATTGTTCTTATTGGAGTCGTCGTCTCTGCTGGATTTTTGGACGATGGCGACGTGTGTATCTGAAGCTGTCGAACTGTTTTCTGGACCAAGTGGTCTCGGTATGTCAACCTGAGCCCACATGTCCACGACGGCAGTCAATGAGCGGAGCCAATCGGTTCAGTAGGTCCTGGCCAACTAACAGTGGTTCCGTATTAATGGGACATATGTAAACAGGGTCTGTTAGCATCATCCCTTGAAAGGTGTCAATCCAGGCCCGTTTTGTGATAGACGACCTATCTTGTGTGTAGCTTGTGACGCTTACGTTGCAGGTCTCTGTCTATAACGGTTTGCCAAGGGAGAGCTTTGCTCTAGCCACCTCTGCGAAGGTGTTGGAACCCATTAGACTATTTCGGAACCGGTGTCGAGTAGTGCGTGGGAGCGGAATGACCCATGTGTCAGGCGTTGCCCTTACGGTACAGATCGCCCAAGAAGGTCAGAAAAGGAGGGTGTGGCATGTTAGGAGTGACTGTTTTGGGGAGCAACTTGGACACTGTTCCCCTTTCCCGACCTACAAAGTAAACTTTGGCGTTAACGGGAGGGGGTACATCATCTAGTCATACTAACGGGGTTTCAGTGCCGTGTTCCTTTGAGGAGGTCGACGGACCTGGTGAACAACAGAGCACGTCAAGCTTAGTTACTAACTCAGTCAAGCGTCTCCTAATATCCTCCATTTCCTCTCTCAAATCTTGTTCTCTGAGGGGATTTGAAACCTTTCCTACCCACTCACCTTCTTGTTTGGGTTTTCGTTTGAAACACGCATTTCCTTTCGGCCAGCGAACGTTTTGTTGTTTAGGCCTGCCGTGACCCTGGGGGTGTGTCTGGTTACCACCCCCTGGTTCTGTTGCTTACCCTGCTGGCGGGGTGATCGGCGCCTCTGGGGTCCGGTTCTAGCATTCACCTTAACGCGAGGCATTTCGTTGCCTTCAAGCGCTAGGTCTGCATATGAGGCTTGGATCCCCAGGGCTCTGGCGTCGCCTTCGTGCCCTCGGGCAGGGCGCACGCGTGTCTCCCATGCCAGTTGCGCGTACTTTCTGATTTCCTGCATGGTGGGGTTGCCCATTCTGCAGTGCATTGTAACGTCATATCGCACGCACTCGTGGAGGTTGTGAAGGAAAAGAGACTTGAAAGCTCGTTCCTCCTCCAGACCTGGTGCGTTACTTCCTTGGAAGTACGTGGTTCTCAGGCGTCTATAATACTCACGCGGAGGCTCGTGCCTCTTCTGGGTGATGGCGAAAGCAGCTATGGTAGCGGAGGCTTCGTCGATATACAGCGAATACTCCTCGCGTAGGGCTTTACACAGAGCTGAGTAGCGGTTTCGTGTACCAGTCGGTAGCGTTTCCATGAACGCATGGACACTCCTTACCGTGGTCTTCCATATGAGCTTGAGTTTTTCACGTGATGAAGCGTAAGGCAAATCAATCAGGCAGTGCTCAATTTCCCTAAGATAATTGTCGATGTTTGAATCTCGATTATTTGGGTCAAAGCGTTCTATGTCCCCTGCGAGGGACTCAAGTTGTCGGATGCGCAAGCGCTGGTGTCGGTATGACCACGGGTCGTCTGAGTCATCCGAAACATCATAGTCACTCGGATCGCTATAGCGATGAGGACGACTTCTTCCCCTTCGTGGTGGGGAAGGAGTCCAGTCGACGCATGGGGGTGGACCCCGGGTTGCGTACAGCTCCCTGGCTAATGGGATCTTTGAGCCACTTACACCACTCTGGGCTTGAAAATAATTGTCCCCCCTTCGTGGTGTGGAATCAGTCGGTTTGAAACGCAAGGTGGCGTGACTGAAAACTGACTGGGGGGGGCAACTATAAGGAGGGGCACCTGCATCCAACCAGCGGGCTGCTGGAGGATTTTGAAAGGTGTCTTGGAGGACGAAGTCAGAGACTGTACCACTAGGGGCAGCTCGGCTCCTAGCGTGTGTTCCTGGGTTTCTCAGGGGCACATTTCTACGCGTAGCGCTACAAAGGGAGCCCTCTTCTATGTCAGATGTCGTGCGGTGCATTTCAGCTGCACTTACCTGATCTGACTCTACTTTTAGCTGGGCAGCTTGAAGCTGCCTGCGCAGGGCTTCGTTTTCCTCCTGCATCCGGGCATTATCTTTCTGTGCCTGGACTTTCTCAGCTTGAGTGCACCTAATTTCTTGGTGCAGGCTGAGATTTTCCCTCTGCACCGCATGATAGCTGCTCTGCAGCTGTGCGAGCTGGGCCTGGTGCTCGGCGGTTTGCAGTTGGGTTTTGCGGTGATGAAGAAGGAACATTTGGCCCACTAGGTCCAGGATTGTGCGCATTGGCTTCCCGACCGGGTTGTTGACATAATCAACTAGTTCCTGCAATGCTTCATCACAACGACTAACATTGTAGCCGTTAAGGTTCTCTCTCTCCTCTATGGAGAGACGAAGGACAGCAGCAACTACATCTTGCAGTGCTGGGTCGACTAACCTCTGTGGAGCTTCAGCTCCAGTCACACAGGGCGATTGGTGACTCATTTTACTGGGGCCGTAAAAATTCTTGTGATAGTGGCTCTGACAGCTTGTTGTTTTACAGTTGATATAATGCTAACACGAAAGCACAGTTGAGAGGCTTCGACCTGTGGCTTACGGTCTACTGTTATGTAATGTGCAAATTTCACTGTGTTCTCTCTTTGGTGGATGTCAATGAAGTGACTTGGCACCTCTCTGTAACATTTAGATGAAAGCGTTAGGAGTTAAATAACAACAACAGCAGGTTTTAAGCAGACTATAGTAAATTTACCAACCCCTAATTCACTCTTAAGAGCACTTTCACACCACACTGGCTTATGTTTGGCAAGTTGTGAGAAGTAAATTGTCAAACAGAACCAAACTTTGACGTAAGGATTTCAGCTTATTACTTTGGATTCTTATGCATACACACTGTGACAGAACTGGCACGTAGGATGCCTCACACGGGGCACCAATTATTATGTAGGGCTTTACTGGTTGTTTAGATCAGTGTTACTATCAGAAATAATTAATAATTATTTCTGTAGTTATTAATCAATATTTAAATTAATTAATTGGATCTAACTCATTAAAACCTCATATAGGACTCCAGTAAATGTAGTGTGCTACGTTTAGGAGCAAGTTTGGTTATTAGCAATAATTAATAATTATCAAAGATAATTATTAATTATTAAAATCAATAGAACATTGATGAGAATCAATGTTAGCTTTTTTTTAATCCTTTAAAATCAACACTTATCAATTGTTAACATCGAAGAAACATTAAAATTAACACTAGCTTATTGATCATTCTAATTCAATCAAAGATAATTATCAATTATCAAAAATCAATAGAATATTAATAAGGATTAACATTGACGGGGCACCACCCTGAAATCAGGGGCTAATAACCGAATATTAAAACAGTCTCAATATTAGATTGTTTTCTTAGGAAAATCGACATCCGAAGAATATCGATTTTCGAATAAAAAACAATGAATGAAGGTTTGAATCCGAGCACTGACATCCCGTCAGCACGACACAGGCGTATGCAAAACAAACCAAAACACTTCTCTTTGTAATATAAACAAAGTTTATTTATGCAGTAATATCAATTAATAATTAATACAATGCAGTCAATAAACTTCCGACTTACAACTACAAACTAAACAGTGATATGATTAGATATGGAAACAAAAATAATCCTATAACACAAGGTGTGTGTGTGTGACAGTGTGTGTGTGCGTGTCAGTGTGGTTAGTGAGAGAGAGAGAGATGATTAAGTGACAGCCCGAAAGCTGATTTCGAGATAGCTGGAGATGAAGCTCCGTGTTCATCACTCAGAGACGCGGTTTTACGAGCGGGGCTCGTAAAAGTCCCTTGTTATTTGACTCTTTAATGGATGAACTCAGTTGCTGTCTCACCCGCGATGGCGAAAATGCACAACAGTCCAATTTGGTTGGACTACAATACAGCAAAACAAATTCGTGATAATTAATACCCTGAGTATTAATAATTAGCGGACATGGCGGTCCGTAAACTGTACAAGCAAAAACCTTGAAACACAAGAATAACACGCTATAATATTCTATCTCTGCCCAGACGTAAACCTCTTACTTGAATCGCATGAGGACACAGGTAGAATGTGTTTTCCTCCGTCCTTTAACTTTGACCCGGTTTCTTGAGGCTCGTGTGATGACTAGAGCCGTTTCCTCGCGCTGTCGGCGGCCGGTACGGCTGTTGATTCTCAGAGGGCGGTACGGCTGTTGATTCTCAGCGGGCTGGCGGAGAACTCAGAAATGTCGACTTGATTGAAGATGGAAGAGAAATCTTTAATCTCTTCACTTCTGTAGGCCAACGGATGAAGATGCGAATTGCTCGGCGGTCTCCTTCGGATCCGTTAGAGTGTTCGGTTGAACACAGAGTAATCTCAACTCGTCCAGCGAGATGGAGATTGTATGGCTACAGTTTCAAGTCGGACATTACTTCCTTATGCCACGAGGTTACACCGGAGAGCAGCAAAAAGCTACGTCCGTATTCGGTGAACGAAGTAGCCGGAAGCAACTTTGGAAGCATTTTCAGAATTATTTGAAGTCCGGATGATGTCATGTTTGAGGGACGTTCTGTTGTGTGCCTCATCCAATAGGAGTTGAGTGCTCGATCCTTTAGTGGGCAAGGCTTCATGGATCTGTAGTCTGTTTAGGACTCCCTTTGTTTGATTTTGGCGCGATTTTATCAGTAAGATTTATGACTTAGGAGGGGGCTTGAGGAATGGTTTTTTATGACTGTTAGGCCTGCCTTTGTCTTCTATCTGAATACATGAGGCCCAACACCTCCCACTGACCGCTTTGGTACACCCTAACCGAGGCACCCCTCAGTATAGACACGCTGGCACACAGCTGGACCCCGGGATTATGCAAATACACATTTCCCCCAGTGAGCCTACTTGCACAGACCCTGTGCAAGGCCAGGGAGGACGAGGAGCAGGTCATCCTAGTAGCACCCTACTGACCCACCCAGACGTGGTTTGAATTCCCCTGGTGAATTCCCCTGAGGAAGGACCTTCTTTCTCAGGGACAGGGCACCATCTGTCACCCATGACCAGACCTCTGGAATCTCCACGTCTGGCCCTTGGACGGGACGTGGAAGACCTTAGTGGCCTACCACCCGCGGTGGTAGACACGATCACTCAGGCTAGGGCCCCCTTTAGGAGGCGCCTGTATGCCTTGAAGTGGTGTCTGTTCGCTAAGTGGTGTTCTTCCTGATGTGAAGACCCCCAGAGATGTGCAGTCGGATCGGTGCTTTCCTTCCTGCAGGAGAGGCTGGAGGGGCGGCTGTCCCCCTCCACCTTGAAGGTGTATGTAGCCGCCATTTTGGCACATCATGAGGCAGTGGATAGTAAGTATTTGGGGAAGCACGACTTGATCATCAGGTTCCTGAGAGGTGCTAGGAGGTTGAATCCCTCCAGACTGTGCCTTATCCCCTCATGGGACCTCTCTGTAGTCCTTCGGGGTCTACGGGGAACTCCCTTTGAGCCCCTGGAGTCAGTTGAGCTCAAGGCACTCTCTTTGAAGACTGCCCTCCTGACTGCGCTCACTTCCATCAAGAGGGTAGGGGACCTGCAGGTGTTCTCTGTCAGCGAATCATGCCTGGAGTTCGGTCCGGGTTACTCTCACATGATCCTGAGACCCTGACCGGACTATGTGCCCAAGGTTCCCACGACCCCTTTTAGGGATCAGGTGGTGAACCTGCAAGCGCTGCCCCAGGAGGAGGCAGACCCAGCTTTGGCGTTGCTGTGTCCGGTGCATGCTTTATGCATCTATTTGGATTGCACACAGAGCTTTAGAAGCTCAGAGCAGCTCTTTGTCTGCTTTGGTGGACAGCGGAAAGGAAGTGCTTTCTCCAAACAGAGGATCGCACACTGGGTCATTGACGCCATCATGATGGCATATCATACTCAGGACGTGCCGCCCCCCGTGGGGTTATGAGCCCAGTCTACTAGGAGTGTAGCAGCCTCCTGGGCCCTGGCAGACATCTGCAGAGCAGCGGGCTGGGCAACACCCAACACCTTTGCAAGGTTCTACAATCTCCGGGTTGAGCAGGTTTCGTCCCTTGTATTGTCAGGTACGAGCAGGTAAGTTTCAGGACAGCTGGCCGGGTGTACCACTTGCGCATATTGCCTTTCCCCACCCTTGAGGTGAAGATGTGCACTTTTGACTCCCAGTCGTGTTCACAAGCTGTGATCCCTGGATGACTTTCCTCCTTAGCCCTGTGGCAGACGAGTTTGCAGAGAAACTCACTGCCGGCCCAGTACGTGTGCTAATTAGGCCCTGTACTGAGGTAGGTGCTCCACATGTGCTGATTCCCCGTAGGTGACCCCATGTGATATCTTCCGCTACAATGTTTCCCTGTTGGTAAACTGCGTCTTCCTTGGGCAGAGTCCCCTCTGCCCCCGTTCACCATGTTTGTAGAAACTCCTCCCCCCTCGGGTAGGACCTACCATGGGACTTCTCCACATGACATACTTCCAACAAGACTCAGTAAAACCACGTGATGTATTTCCACTCAAAATACCCCCCCCCCCTTTCTTTGGGCGGGGTGTGGTCTCCGTGGTGTCTTCCCCTTGGGAGTGACACCCCCCCCGACATAGACATTTATGGCCCCCAGTCGGTTAACAAATTCCAGTCTGGGGAGAAAAAAAAGAGGAAAAGAGGCCACGGCTGGGCTAGCCTGTCCCTATTTTTTGGGCAGTCGACTTGTTCCCGAAGGACCGTTCGATGATCATAAGAGCATTGGGGGAGGTTACGTGACGGCCTGGTGTGCCGGCTACGAGGCACACAGCGGTCTGCCCGTCTTGCACCGCCAGTCCACGTAACACAGTTCAGCTAGTTGTGGCGTTTTGTATAGGGACCCCTAGTGTCACTACATTGACACAACGTCGAGTGAGTGACAGATGTGGAATGTCCCTGATGGAGGGAACGAGACGTTGTGTTCCTCTTGCCACAACACTGAACTACCCGCTGAAATGGCCGGGACCTTGTCTCGGCTCCTCAGCACAAAACCTGAATGAGTGGTTGCATACCAGCTCCTTTTATACCCGTATGTCCGGGGGAGTGGCATGCAAATTCCACTCGCAATTCCCATTGGCCTTTTTTCAAAAAGCAGAGGTGTTTGGGGCTCCCAAGAGTGACCCCTAGTGTCACTACATCGACACAACGTCTCATTCCCTCCATCAGGGAACGGAGGTTACGAAAGTAACCAGGACGTTTTCCCCCCACTACTTACATTGGGGAGCGAGTTAAAAAAAGTAAAATTCATATTAATTTCATCCCCGTTCTAATGCTCGAGAAGATGGTTTATCTGGCATCCTCTGCTGTAAATACATTCTAAGTGACCTTTTTTTATAATTACCTGATTGAATTTGGCCTCTGTCCCCATGGCCAAAGGTTTCAGGACAGGCATAACAGAATTCGATGTACAATAAGCACAAGTGTTCTTCTCCAATGTTCATACACACTTTCCCTTTCAAAACACCAGGAAAGAAAATTTTTTTTGTAAACGATCCTGCTGTAAGCACACTTCAGAGTGACAGCCATTATAAATAAGGCAAACATTGTTAAATCCCATTCAATCAGTCACAATGATGGAGGCACAAGGGCTTCCCTCCACTGTGCTGCTTATTGCAAGGCAGCTGCCAAAGGTAAGCCAAGAGCACCATCTAAAGGTTACTTGTTGTGCTGCAATAGAGAATCATGCATTAATTCCTCTGTCTGCCCGTGTGACGGCTTGGCAGCAGTTACAAGGTGTTCTGAACTGGGTAACTGCGCCGGTGCGTCCTGCTGGATTTTTATCTCATAACAGCGGAAACAACTTAAAATACTCCATCATTTGTGGGCATACAGATAAGTGTAAGACATCATTAGAGATTATAAAGGGTCTACTTTTATTTGTGTACACTCAAAATAACAACAAAACCTTGTGCTTTTATAAAATAAAGAAAATAAACAGGGTGCCCTTTCAGCCGTCTCTGTCTCCGCGAGCATCTTTCTGAAACACGTCACAAAAATTAACTGAAACTCCGCGAATATTTATCACACAAACACGAAACATATGTCTAAAGAAAGCTTAAAATGTCTACTTTTAAGTATTCATACGGTAATGTGCTGAGGCGATCAATGCAAATGGTAAACACCCCAACACTGCCTTAAAAAGCATCAAGTTCATTCACCTTTCTGCGTGTTTGGAAGATGGCACGCTACACAGGTGAGGAAGCTCTTCAGATGGTCCTGGATAGTGACGAAGAGTTCACATTTTCCTCAGAAGAAGAGAGGGAATCCGACGATGAATGTTTGCATTTTGAAGAGCGACTTGATCCAGCTGAGGATACAATTTCGGATGAGTAAGTCATTTAGTTTTACTTACATATTAGTTGACATGCTATTTTATATAAACGTACATATTTTACTAGTTGGACTATTTCCAGACTTGCCAGCCAGTATTCAAAGTATTGAAATTTGAAATATGTCCTTTAGGCAAGTTTTATTTACATTTAAATGTTGTTTCGGCTAAAGCAGGTATTTAAATTGTATGCTGTATGATATCAATATGATATGTAATATGAAATAAAAATAATATGCATGTTTAGATTATATTTTAACTAGTGTTTATGCTGCCTCATTATCATCAACGAAGCTTGTGATTGCAAATATCTGTTCGGGTGTAAATGTGTAAAAATGTGCTGTAAATATGCCCATATTAGAAAATCAGCATATTAGAATGATTTCTGAAGGATCATGTGACACTGAAGACCGCAGTAATGATGCTGAAAATTCAGCTTTGATCACAGGAATAAATTGCATTTTACAATATATTCAAATAGAAAACAGTTATTTTAAATTGTAAAAATATTTTACAATATCACTGTTTTGGATAAAATAAATGCAGCCTTGGTGAGCAGAAGAGACTTCTTTTAAAAACATTAAAAAAAATCTTACAGATCTAAAACTTTTAAATGGTAGTGTTGGTCTAAAGTTTTTAAGTAAAGTCTTTATGTAAAGAAAATGTATAGTCAGATTACTTATTTTAACTTAAACTACAAACAATACATTCAATCATTAAGTCTCCTCACATTCATTCTCTCTCAGGGGAGAGGTCTTTGTCTCCTCAGGTGTGAATCACATCAATATTCATGATCATCCACGCCTCCTCGCATATGGCCTTTCTAACACTAAAAGTGTCTTACAAAAGTTAAATGACTATATTGTTTTGCAGGAATGAGTGATCAGGATGGTTTTCACATCATTTTTGTAGCAAAAACTCTAGGCTACAAGATCCAGTTCTCAAAAGTCTTGTGAACAAATGTTTAGTATGTGTTATATGGCCTTATTTCAGTGACTTAAAATTTTTGTTTTTTCAAAAACCACGCATAAACGTTATTTTCTCAAAAAACATGTACATACATGTTGTTCACATATTATTGTAGCCCAGTTTGTGCTGAATACAGTGTTATCAGACTTTAGCCATTAATATGTTTTTAAGCAACTGAAAAAAGCACAAATGTCAAGGCATGTCAAAACTTCTCCAGGGCCCAAAACACCCTCAGACCCCAGAGGGTTAAAAGTGGGACACATTCTCCCTGCAAGAACGTTTAACAGGCTTTTGGGGCTTTTGATTGCGGCATCCGCTGTCATTCCCTTGGGCATGTTGCATGCGAGACCTTTTCAGTGTTTGATGAACTCCGTAAAGGGACTTCAACCACAGATGCTTGCATTTCGTCCAGTCAGAGTGATGCGTGGGTGCTACCAAGCTCTGTTACCATAGAAACGGAATCGCTTTCTGCGGGTGGGCGTTCCATTGGGACAGGTGTGTTGCTGCAAGGTGATAATGTCAGACGCCTCCTCTATGGGTTGGGGTGCCGTGTACGAGAACCATCGTGCTCAAGGAATATGGACGGGTCAGCGGCTGAATTGGCACATAAACATAATATAAAATAAAAAACAAAATATCATTGGTGGCTACATCAACCGTCAGGAAGGGGTGCGTTCTAATGCCATGCTAAGGCTGGCATGTCGCATTCTTCTGTGGGCACAGGACAATGTGCTGTCTCTACAAGCAGTACATGTTCCGGGCCAGTTGAATTTGGGGGCAGATCTTCTGTCCAGACAGGTTCTGATGCCTAAAGAATGGACATTACACCCGCAGATCTGGATGAGGTTCAGCAGAGCAGAAGTGGACCTAGTTACGTCAAGCGAGATGTAACACTGTCCCCTCTGGTTTTCTCTCTTGCCCCTGGCACCGCTGGGCATCGATGCGCTGGCGCATCAGTGGCCAACAGCATGTCTTTACGCATTTCCACCGATCAACCTGCTGCACTCAGTTCTGCAGAGGGTTCGGGAGGCTCGAGTTCAGCTTCTGTTAGTACCGCCATAGTGGCCATCTCAAGTATGGTTTTCGACTCTGGTCTCTCTCCTGGAGAGAATGCCTTGGGAGGTTCTAGTCAGAATGGACACGATGTCTCAGACGCGGGGCAGCCCCCGGCGAGTTATGGAAATTATGGGATTGGCCCCTCAACGGGGCCCTCTCTTGAATAATGGTTTATCCCCCGCTGTGGTTGATACCATCTTAAATGCTAGAACTCAGTCAACAAGAAGGCTATATATGTTTAAATGGCGTATTTTAGCGCAGAGTGAGGATCCAGTCCACTGCCCGGTTGGTTCGGTGCTGGATTTTTTTACAAGAGTGTTTTGGGGCTGGGGTTACCCCAGCAATGCTTAAAGTGTACATGGCCGCTATAGTGGCTGAGCATGCACTGGTGAATGGAGTTTTATTGGAAGACATTCTCTTGTCTCTCGTTTTATGCGTGGAGCAGGCAGGCTTAGACCTTTTTGTCCTGTCCGCGTCCTTTAATGGGATTTATCTATGATGTTAGAGTCGCTCTTGGCTGCTCCATTCAAGCCTTTAACATCAGTATCTGATACATTTCTGTTATTAGCATTGGCACCGTTTAAGAGGGTTAGGGTTAGGGTTATCTAAGGTCGTGCTGAGACATCGTTTGGGCAATTTATCTAGTCATCTCTGCGTCCTTTTGCTCGCAGATTATTAATTTGCAGTCCTTTTCTCCTCCACCGTTTGAGTCGGAGGAGCATAAGATGCTACATTTGCTATGACCAGTAAGGGCTCTGTGGGTTTATGTTGATCATACTAGCCAATGGCTTAAGTCAGAGCATTTGTTTGTGTGCTTTGGTGGCTAAAACAGGGGTGTTTCGGTGTCCAAGCAGAGACTGTCTCATTGGATTGTGGATGCAATCTCGAGAGTTTACGAGGCACGTGGTTTGCCTTCGCCTCTGGGTATTCAAGCCCATTCTACAAGGAGCATGGCATCCTCATTTGTATGGCGGCAGGATGGTCCTCTCCACAAACTTTTGTAAGATGATATCATTTAGACAAGAGTTTGTCTCCTGCTTCCCAAATTCTCTTTGTTGGGTCAGGAGTATGTTTTTGAGATTTCTATTTCTTTAGCTCGCTTGTGCACCTCTGTAAGCTTGCCACACAGGCTTAGAGAGTTGGCAGCTACTGTTCACATGGCATGATGGTATCTTTTTATACCATTGCATCATTACACAATGTTGATGTTTCCAAGATTACTAAATGTAACCATGGTTCCCTGAAAGGGAATGAGACATTGCGTAGCTGGCCATACTCTCTAGTTGCTACATAGGCTTGTGCCTTTTACAGAAAATCTGGCGAGATGGTGCCACGCGCTTGCCTACATAGGTGTTGCTTAAGTGCCATCAGCCAATAAATTGGCATGATTGTATACAGGCTACAGACCACGTGAAACCACTGACGTAGTCCCAATAGCATCATTACGCAATGTCTCATTCCCTTTCAGGGAACCAAGGTTACGTTCGTAACTGAGACGTTATCTGCTTTTTCCACCAGCTTAGTTATCGTGTCGGCAAAATCCACTATCGGTTGACCTCTAGTTTCCTGCACTACAAAAAATATTTTAACCGAGTTGTAAGCTTGTGATTTATATGTGACGAGAAATAAAGAATGGGAGCCACATACCAACAACAATAGATTGAAATTCTATTGAATTTTCCTCACTAATTGTTCACAAAACCAGACATGCAGTGCATTTATCTAACACATCTCACTAGAGCATGGATGGCTGTTACGTTTAATACAATGTACTAATTCAAGCAATACATTGCAAAGCAAGTTACTTAGTGTGGACAACCCCCCCAGCACTGTTTCCTCTCACATACACTGCTGCAATGGCCGTCTTGCGTGCAATTTCAGAAACTCCCACTAGATGGTGACAGTTATCTGTGGATCCGATATTACGGAATGAAATCCAATAACAGAAAAATGCTTGAATATCTGAAAAAATATCGGAAAATCTGAGGACAGAAAGTCTGTTCCACATTGTATAGCACATCCAAGCGTGTTCAGTGGGAGACGTGGATATAAACACGGAGACACCGCGCAACAGTGAAAGCCGCCGGGGCAGCGCATGTTGATGGAAGAACTGTCTGCACCCAGCACAAGAATTTCTAACTGCAGCCCTGGGCATGAGGGTGAGTAAATGATGAGAATTTTCATTTTTGGGTGAACTATTCTTTTAAGCCTTGAAAATATGCAAGTTTGCACATCCCTAAACAGAATATGGACCGTAATCTGAAAATTATTTGAATGGTAGCGTGGTCACTGTCACAAAAAGTCTCACAAACAAAATAAGGGACTTATTCAGCATTATGTAATGTTCAGTGACAGCAGTGATAAAGTGCTTTTCACATTGCAAACTCTTACACACACAAGCAAACGTTTCATGATTGTGACAGCCAGTGTGACCTCTACCTGGCCTTCAGCTTGGCAAGCTGCTGACAGAGATGGACACATCTCATCTTTCTTCCCCCCTTTTCGCTCATGTAACTGGCAAAGACCTCCAATCTCACACACACACACAGAGAGAGAAATTATGCTCTCACACTCTGGCTGGGAGCAGCAAGGATAAGATTCACGATGTCAGTGCATGACAGCAGTGCATGGCGTACCGCTGAGAAAGTCTCCCTGAAAGCTGTGCGGTTCCACACCAGTGCTGACATTAACAAAAACACAAAACATTTAAAATACACTGTCATATCCCCAGAACCAAGGACTAAAAACGAAATGTTTTTCATTTTGGTTCATTCTGAGCAAAAACTGTATTTTTCGTTCCAGTTCAGAAGTTCCTCAGCCTCCTTTCCAAAAGGTTACCGGTAAGAATGTAATAAAAGAATGGCTAATAACATCTTTTTAAAATAACAATACTCTGCGCTAAGGAGTGAGTGAAATACCACTTACAGTGTTGCCAGATCTCACAAGAGAAATTAGTAACCTGTTCTGGAAAAACAAGCCCAAAATAAGCCACTCCTCTCACCAAAATAAGCAAAAATAAGCAATAAAAATTGTTCTTGTGTGGTGGATTTATCAGCATAGAAATCATAACAAGCAGTTAATTAACAGTTAAGTATAATTTTAATTACAGATCTGCTTCTCATTCAAAACCTGGCAGCATCAAATCTGTATTAATGCATCATATATAACAATAATTCTGTGAAGACTTGGGAACAACTGAGAAAATTACTTTTTACCTCTAATAATGTTTTCCTTGTATCTGGATTAGCCGTGCATGTATATGTAGTAATTACACATAGTTGTTATAAAAAAGGTCTTCATTCACAGAATGCAACATCCACAATGGGCAATTAGGCAAAGAAATGTGTGATGCAGCAGTTTCCTTCATGATCAAATTACATGTTTCATTTTTTTGGGCAACATGAAGTGGTGTAGTTCCAAACATTTACTGTGACAAACCTCTGGCTTCATGAAAAAATTATCAGATGAAAATTAACCGGTTATAACCAGTTATCAGCATTTGAAAATAATGTTTTCACTCCGGAATAATTTAAAATCACTTTGTTCCAGTTTTCGGTTAGGTTCTGCTAAAAAATTCATTCGTTTTCGGTTTTCAAATTTCAAATGTTCATGTACCCTCAAATCAACCCCATTAAGCTGAATTACTGTCAAGCGCTATGCCCCATCAGACATTTTGCATCAATTCAACAACCTCCATTACATGGGCTCTGGTCCCATGAGAACAAGGAGGTAATCATGTTCAAATAAACAATGGTAAGCACAATTTTGAGGATGCATTGTCACTCTAAAATTACATTTCTACTCCACTGAATGTAAGGTTCAAGGATAGGGTTTGGGTTAGGGATTAAAAGTTAACAAAATAAGCATTCCTGTTTACATTATAAAATCATTTACAACTAAAAATACAACTTGCATTTGCCGTCACTCTGTGGACATGTTTTAGCCAGAAACTGAAGCTCATACATGCCCACACATTCAACAACACTTCCAGCTTCAAACGCTAGGTTTTGAATTTCGGTAAGCACAGAGCGATTTCAGCAGCAAAGCTTTCAACCAACTATTGCAGAGTAAACAGTGTGATCAGTCTGTGTACTCGTTATATTTTAAAATGGGAAACCTTTATCCGACAATGCCACAAAATAGTGATAACACTAGACGGCCCTGAGAATTTGAATGCTGTTAAACATATTTATATTATATCAGTTAATGCATTAACTCCTCCAGCCAGGTCTCGTAAGCAACCAAATTGGCCCGGTTGCTAGGAAAGGTAGAGTCACATGGGGTAACCTCCTCGTGGTCGCTATAATGTGGTATGTTCTCGGTGGGGCACGTGGTGAATTGAGCGTGGTTGCCGCGGTGGATGGCGCGAAGCCTCCACACGCGCTATGTCTCCGTGGCAACGCGCTCAACAAGCCACGTGATAAGATGCGCGGGTTGACTGTCTCAGACTGGGATTCGTCCTCCGCCACCCAGACTGAGGCGAATCACTATGCAACCACGAGGACTTAGAGCGCATTGGGAATTGGGCATTCCAAATTGGGAGAAAAAGGGGAAAAATCCCCCCAAAAAATACAAAAAAATAAAATAAAAGTTAATGCATTAACTCTAAACTAAACTAAACAGATTTAAACTGAAAATAAAATGGAAATAAAAACTACATAAAAAATTAAAACTATAAAAATCCTGTCCAACTCCCTGAAACATTCATTAGGGCAGATTCAATCAGCCCACGATGACAAACTTCCCCATCTCACATCTCTAATAGAGACACAACTAGTGGTTGACCGATATATCGCCGAGGCCAATAAATCAGCAGATATTCAGAATTTTTTAATTACTGACATCAATCGATACATTTTCCCCTTTGGCTGATTTGTTTCTTGAGGGCGCTGAGAATCGCCTGCTTGCATGTGAAACGACTGAGACATGTAAACAACAGTCATGGTTCGTTTTGTTATGTGCCATCGTATAACTACATTAATAAACCGGCAGACTCGCGGCAGACCTGTTTGAGCTCATAATGTTAAAGTGCTCCTCTGTTTCATTCTCCCTCTCTCTCCTCAACAGTTCCCTGTAACTTTTAACTGTCTTGTCTAATGATAAAAAGGCAAATATCAATAAAACGAATATCATATACCATCTACTAATATGCACATATCTCGTTTAAACAGATGTAATAAACAAACCTCACACAACTTGTGCAGATCCAGCATCCTGTGGAGCACTCATTTATTTACCTCTAAAGCAAGTATTCTATCAGCCTCTCCTCAGCAGTTCCCGGTCACTTTTCACTTTCTTTTCTAATGATAAAAGGCAAATATCAATAAACTTCTATTATATACTGTTTGAAAATATGCAGATATCTCGTTTAAACAAATGTAATTCACAAACCTCACGAAAATCCAACGCGCTCATCTAATATCTTCCTCTGAAGCACGTATTCTATCAGCCAGAATCAAAACTTCAGGATCTGGATCAGGATCAAAAGTTCCTCTGATTCACATATCATGACAGTCAGTCCGTGACAATCCAAGCAGGCGATTCAGACTGTTTAAACTGTTAGGAGATTGCTGCTACTCGCTGGATCCGCACGAGCGTGTGAGTGCATCCAAAGTCTCTCTAGCAAGTCGGTCCACTGTCGGCCATGTTTGGAATGCTCTTGGGAGGCTATTTCCAGTCATGACAGTACAGCTTCTATCTACTTGAATGGGGAAAGACTGAAATCACCAAAATAGTTGGTCAAGATTACAATTAAAGAACATATTTCAAATCAGCAGTAAAATCTGACAACACTGGTATCATAAATGGTACGTCTTTACCTCAGATTATGCTTAAAAACGCAATTTTCCCAGCTTGTATAGCTAATGTGCATGCGTGTTCTCGAGTTGATTGACAGGTGATGTCTATATCTTAAAGGTGATTGGCTCTTTTACCTGTAAGGTGGGACTTCCAATCTACATCTGTTGACAGTTGGCTGCAGTTGGGCGTTCTAATTTCTTCCATTCATTTTAAAAGAAGTGGCCCGTCTCTGCTAAATAGTCTCAGGTACAACTTCAAAGTAAAAGCACTTCACGTGTGCTATAAGAAAATGTATTACTCGCTATGCACTGTATGTACAGTTGGTTTGATTCTGTATTTTTTGAGTAAATGCAATTGCTAACATGGACATGCCATCCATGGTTGCTGGACTACTGTGTGTACTGTTATTTCCTTCTTCCTAATATATTAACAATTTCTTCATGTGCAATGACTAAAATTTGATGACTAAACAGAAATCAGAAGAAAGTGCTATCTACATTTAAAATACAATATAATTGTTTTGATTCTTTTTTACAAAGTTAAAGTTTTGTACACAAGGGAAAATAAGGGAATGAGGAACACCTGGGGAAACAACCAGGGAAAAACCAATCAAGAAATAAAACTACAAAGGACTACAAAACTAACACAGAAAACAGGAACGGGGAACTAAACAAGAATTTCAAAATAAAAATCAAGGCAAAAACAGGAAATACGTGACAGAGCCCCCGCTTTAAGGTGCAGATTCCAGACGCTTAAAAAAAAAAAAATGTCCATGGAGTGTGGGGGGAAGGGAGAAACAGGCAGTTCAAGGGGCACAGGGGTAAGAGGAGCAGATGAACAAGGCAAAGTCAGGGAGGTTTGAGACCAAGGTGGAGACGGAGGGATGGAGAGTGAGGGTGACGCTGCAGGCTTGGAGGACCAAGCTGGAGCCAGAGGTTCAGAGGGCTGAGGTGGAGCTGGGGGCTCGGAAGACCTCACTTCAAATCATGCATACATTTTGTATAAGATTTATATCTTTAATAGTATTGTCAATATTAATGACAAAGGACAAAAGGGCATGTGTGAAGCATATAAATGTCCAATAAAGCAGTGGTTCTCTACCGGTTTTGCTTCGGGACCAAGATTTTTCATTGGATGTCAAGTGGTGACCCAACAAATTTAACAAGAATTGTTTATTGTACAAAGTTAAAAACAAATACTGATATGTATATAAATCTGTATTAGAAAATGTACAATTTTAAAAATGCATAAAGTACAGCAAAAGTGTAATTTAACAGCTTAACACATGGAACAGTTGCTGAGCAAAATAGTATTTTGTATCACATTACCAAGTGACAGATGATAAATGACAGCATGTGTGACAAAACACAGTAGAGTTTGATTGGACTCAGCCTTTGACGTCTACCACAAAAGGTATGGGAAGTGTTTTCTCTTCCCTTTTACATAAACCAATTTATTTTGCTAGCATATCAATGTATGATTATATGGTTAATTGCATTTTATCATTTGCATTTATCCAGTAGCAGTTCTAGCTTGTATGGCGCCCTGGGAGAAACCCGCTTCAACACGCCCCCAAAGTTGTTGACCGGGGCAACTGCCCATGTCGCCCATGCCTTAATCCGCCACTGCATTTAACATTGTTTTCCTCTGTTGTCTGAGATGCAATCAGAATAGACCTGCAACCCAGATGAGGTGAACTGCGATAGAGTAATATCTTTCCTCAGTATGATGTGAATTATGCATTACCTGGCTCTGTGCAGTTCTTCTCCTCTGTCTCATTGTCTCCTACTGTGGCCAGAAGTCTTCTGCCCAGATGATCTTTGGGTGCATCAAACCCCTCCTGAAGCACCAGCCCATGACCTAGTGAAGATACACACACACACACTTGAGATGTAAAACTGCTGCAAGTGACTTTCTTTAATACCTTACAACAAAATCTCCTCTTCAACAGCAAAACGCAGGAACTACACCAACACTGAAAACAATTTACTTCTATGTTACTTGGTTTTAAAGTGGATTTTGTAATCGTGCTGTATTACTTTCTTCTGCAGAACACAAACGAAGACATTTTGATGAGACATGAGGTGTTTTTTTTTTTTCATGCAATGCAAGTCAATGGGGTCCAACACTTCCAAGCTCCAAAAAGGACATAAAGGCAGCATGATGGTAATCCAAATGACTCAAGTGGTTTAATCCATGTCTTCTGAAGAAATACCTTGTTTTGGGGGAGAACAGAGCAAAATATTACTCCTTTTTCACTATAAATCTTGACATCTGCAGTCTCCTTGGTGCAATCATGATTTGAAGCTCAATTTTACCTCCTCGTGCTTGACGCATGTGCATGTGCAGAGCGCTGTCACTTCAGAAGACATGGATTAAACCTTTCGAGTTGTATGGATTACCTTTATGCTGCCTTTATGTCTTTTTTGGAGCTTGAAAGTGTTGAACCCCATTGACTTGCATTGTATGGATATAAACACATCATATCCGATTAAAATATCTTTGTTTGTGTTCTGCAGAAAAAAGAAAGTCATACAAGTTTGAGACGGCATAAGGGTGAGTAAATGATTAGAGACTTAGCTTTTTTGGGTGAACTATTCCTTTATGCTTTAAAGTGAGGCACTGTCAACTACCAATGTATTGAAAGGAGAGACAGAGATATTAATTAAAGCATCTTCTATTGTGTTCTGCAAAAGAAAGTAAAACGGGTTTGGAATGACATGAGGGTGAGTAAATGATTAGATAATTGAGATTTTTGGGTGAACTATCCCTTTAATACAAGATATGCATTGTATCGTTGTTAGCAGCACCCCTAGGGGGTTATTTACTTTGGGAATTCAGAAAAAGAATTTTTTGTGTTAAGGATTCAGTCATGCATACTGGCATACTGTTTCTCATAACAACCAGAGCCTGAATTAGGTCTTCATATCTCATCTATTTTGTCTTTCTATGGTTCACTTGTCAATTTCAGCATTCATCTTTTCATCATGAGGATTCACAGTGAGGTGCAAAAACACAATCATAATCATATTTATCTAGTTATGAAACTACGCACATATTTAACATATTTATTGGAGAGTTGGCACTGCAGCTGGACTCATTTGTGTGTTTGGTCATATTTTTAAAGGAATAGTTCACCCAAAAATGAAAATTCTATCATCATTCACTCCTCCATATGTTGTTTCAAACATATATTCTTTCATGGAACATGAAAGGAGATCTTTGTAAAGTGTTGAGGGTGAGAATTCTCATTTTTGGGTGTACTATCCAAGAATAACAAAAAATATCCTCATTAAATGTTTCAGGCGAGGCGAGGGTGAGCAGATGATGACATGATTTATTTTCAGGTGAACTATTCCTTTAATGCATGCACAAGACATCTTTCACTAGCTACTCTTGGTTTTATAAATTCTGCATACCCTACAGTACTTTAAGTTAGACAGAAATAAATAAATTCCACGCAGAAATGTACTGCAGCAAAATCTGTCAAAATATTCCAACTGCTCCTAAATACTGCTTATGAGAAGCAGAAAAAAAGCGCCTGTAAAGTTGTGTAACGAAGTTTCACGGATGGAGGACAGGATAGCTAATAATATAAAGTTGATAATTCAGTATTTTAAAGGGATGGTTCACCAAAAAATGAGAAATCTATCATTATTTACTCACCCTCATGTTGTTCCAAACCTCTGACTTTCTTCAATGGAACACAAAAAGAGATGTTAGGCAGAATGTTAGTCTCAGTCACCATTCACTTCCATTGTATGGAAAAAAGATGCACTGAAAGTGAATGGTGACTGAGACTGTCATTCTGCCAAACATCTCCCTTTTTGTTCCACGGAAGAAGGTAAGTCACACTGGTTTGAAACAACACGAGGGTGTGTAAATAAAGACAGAATTGTGTGAACGATCCCTTTAAGCTTACACTAACTGCACTACAGTTATATACAGAAAAAATAAAAAGGTACATTTTCAGAAGAACAGTTATGAGATTTGGGAAGCAGGCTCATATTACAGTAGGTGTGATTAAAGGCTCCATAATCACTGCAGGGGTGCACACCAGATGGACTTCTGACGGGCATTTCAGATATGCCAGCATCCGAAGAGCCATTAAGCAGAAAGTACACATTCAGCATCCTCATCATTACAATATCATGTGCAGGTAATCCTTTAAGCTGCTTGTAATTTTGCCGTAATTAAACGTAACCGCACTCACCATTGTTACTCAGCCAGGCAGGCAAGCAGCAGTTGACATTTCATGATTTGTAGACAACGAGAGCAAGTGGAAAAGCACAATGCAAAATCCCCTGTAATGGGAGATTAACTTGCATCTAAGATGTATTATCACAGTGGCTTTGATCTTTACTCCATTCATGTAGGGATGACCGGGGGTGGTTGTCACAAGGGCTAAGTCCAGTTACACAAATGCTTGTTTTCAATAGCAGTGGTTTTGTTTGTAGGTTTCAAACATCTAGTTCAAAACCCTCTTGAGAGTATTTTTGGTGAATTTTATCCTCCAAACTAAAATGACAACAGCATCATATTTGTGCTGTAGCTGTTGGTTAAACAAGGGAATTTGATAAAACCACACTTGCAAACTTTTTTCCCCAGAGTGACAATATGCCGCACTATTGTCAAAAAAGGTAAATGTTTATTCACTGAACAGTATCTGGCCAATAACAGTGAAAATGTTCAATACCTTTAGACTTTAAGGTATGTGGCTATGCAGTAATTTAACTGAAAAAGTTTTTTTTTTTTCTGTTTTTTTTAAAGGTGCAATATGTAAACATTTTCATGTAATATTCGCCTTTTTTTGCCAATGTGTGAATGGCTTGTAACACAACTTAAAAAAATGAGCCCTTCCTTGACTTCCTAGGTTGCCTATTGAAGCCTATAGACTGATTTTCATGCGAAGGGAGCGGGTCGGTTTTGCCGGGAAAATCCAAAGGATGTGACGTTTATGCGCGCTCCCAAGAGCCTTGCCTCAGTGCTTCTCTTCCGCTATTCAACAGCGACAACAAACTGCAATACTAGGTAACGTTATCTTAGAGATGGAATCCAGCAAATGTCTGGCTCCCAGCACAACACAGACTCCTACACAAACTCAGAGTAAGCCAAAAAAAAAACTAAAAACATTTATTTACTGAATTCTGTCTGGCTAAGCAGGAACGTGATCGTGGTCAAGCGAAAACTAGAGTGAACATCGGCAGGGTATTTGATTCCTGGAGGGAATTTCGTTCGGTTTTGGGGATCAAAACCGACCCTGAATTGGCGTTCATCTTACTGGACAGGTAAGTTTACGTAACTTCAAAGCATGTGAAATATAGTGCCATAAGGATTGATCTGTGTCATTTTAGCTAACTTGATCTTGCCTGCTAACACTGACGAATTGCAATCTACCTTGCTTCGTAACTTTCAAATAATTTCAACGATCTTCTCTTTATACAAAAAGTCAGGTATACAGGATAAATTTAAGCAAATATGCTGGTTTCTTGATCGTAGTACAACATATGACATACAAAACATACAATAGTGCAACATTACAGTGCAACAGTAAACTGTCTGGTATAGTTCGGTAGTATGTAGCTGTATGTGTTGTATGTGTGTATCAGTATGCTATGTTAGCTGAAAAGTAGTTTTAGTTTAGTCTCAAAGTTTGTGGTAAAACAATCATAATTGTGTAATTTCAATTATGCTACCTCATCTGTCAGCATGATGCCGGTGAATCACGTTCAGCCTCTTTGTACTTTACATCATTATTTTGGATGCTCGCGCCCCTATGGAGTGTGTGCACGAGCGCAAGCATGAGCAACAGGTAGCTGGATGCAGTTCACTTAACGGCCACAGGTGTCATTAATAACAAGGGTTTCTGAGGCTATGTCTCGTTTCGAAGGCTGCATGCTAGGTAGGACGCGTCCTTTGAAGGCTGCAGTATACCGAGCGTCCTCCTTTAAACAAGTCTCATTTAAATGAGACGGCCTTCATAGGACAAACGGAAACGTAACGTAACATAGTTGCTATGACAGCACGCCACTCTTTAACAAGCACGAGCACTTTGAGTGAGAAGGGAACAAAGTCCCTTTGGAAGGGAATGTATGAGGTACATTTTAGGAGAGTTATAATGATGTAAAGAGAAAAGAAAACATTTTACAGGTGTACTTTTAGTCTAATACTTTATTTTAATTATATATTAATATCATTATACATATTATATACTCTGCACCCATCTACTGAGGTACTTCAACTTGGGAATTAACATTCCTTGCGTTTGAACATCATATTTACCATCAAATTCGCGCTATTTTTTTTAGACATTTCCGTTGAAGCAAAGAATTGTGGGTTGTGGGTGCCCACGAAGGATACACCTCATGCATCCTCCGAATTCCCGTGAAAGAAGGTCGCATTCGAAGGCTGCTATCGAAGTGTCCTACTCGCTTTTCTGAAACGAGACAGCCTCGATGACGTATGTGGCCGACAAATGCGACCTCTGGAGGATGCAGGCTTCCAAATGAGACACAGCCACAATCTTACATACTGCACCTTTAACTAGCTTTGGTCTTCCCTAATATCATAGTTTTGACACTATTGTGTCGGTATGGTTCTCTGTCTGTCACTGATTGCATTTCCTATGTTCTCCAGGATGCTGTTTTCCATCTACATACCTTAATGTATGAGATCGTTATACCCTCCATATATATCTTACAGATGTGATTTGTACTCCACTCCATATAACTACTTAGGAGAAATGCCCTCAAATTCCCCCTTCACTTTCCTTTCACAGCACTCTTGAGGATAGAGATGAAACGTCAAGCTGTTTTAATATCAAATAATTTCTAAAGGAATCTTTAAAGGAATAGTTCACCCCAAAAAAAATTTTGTACACTGATTTATATATATAGAACTGGATTGCCCATGACATCATATCAGTGAAGTGACTGCGCTGCCATATTGCTATGCCCAAACATTCCAATGTCCCTATTGACTTAATAGAAAATCATCTCATTTCAGCGAGTAAACATTAATAATTCAATCACTGATTTTATATCTGAAATCTGCATGCACATCCCTTCAAAGCAAACGTCCTACATAGGACAGTTCAGACTGCTGAGAGGATTATTGGTTGCCCCCTGCCCTCCCTTCATGAACTGTACACTTCCAGAGTGAAGAAAATGGCTGGAAAAATCCCTGGTGGACCCCACTGGACGCTGGACCCCACTCACCCTGCCCACTACATTTCTGAACTGTTGCCTTCTGGCCGATGCTTCAGAACTCTGAGCACCAGAACCGTCAGGCACAGGAACAGTTTTTTCCCTCAGGCTACCCATCTCATTAACAGTTAAAACTGCCCCATTGAGCAATAACTATGTGCAATACACAGTTTTGTCTTTTTTATATTTATCCAACACATCCAACCTCTTCTGCCATTACATTCCCTTGCTTCTGTATATAACAGATATGTATTTGCACTACATATGTGTGTGTAAGTGTGTGTGTGTGTGTGTGTGTATATATGTATGTGTGTGTATATAAATATTTTTTTTTTTTCTCTTATTGTGTATTCTATATATACTTTATTCTCTATTCAATTTTTATTTTATTATATTTTTTTTATTTTTTTTTATTATATTTTATTATTATCTATATCTTGTTGCTGTATTGTTGTGCACTGGAAGCTCCTGTCACCAAGACAAATTCCATGTATGTGTAAGCATACCTGGCAATAAAGCTCATGCTGATTCTGATGTAATTATTTAAAGTCGGGAATTATTACTGTGAGTTATGTGTATCTATATCAAATAGTATCCACCTCAAACTAACTTCATCAGTGAACAGATCAGCTGAATGTAAACAAGTTCACTGAAACTGAGGTAAGATACAAACAGACATTTTCAGACTTATTTATTGTGATAATCGAAGTGTTCTTTCAGAGTTACTTGTTTTATGTTTTCATCAAAAAGTGCCTTGTTCTCGCAGTCACTCGAGTAAGAGTGCGCGCTCTCTCTCCCTCTATCACACGCACAGCCACCCATTCAAATAACCAGCGAAATGCTTAAGTTAGAGGTCTGTGGGACCCGATTAGATTTCTTGCAGCGTGGGATAAAATTTCCAAGATGAAGTTGGTAGCGGACGGGATACGTACATGAGCTGTGTACGGGAGGGGGCGGTCAGAGAATAGCCTGAAAAATCAGATGTGGATATCTTTTTTTTAATTTATTAATTCATTAATGCAAAAAACAATAATTATTATTTTAACTAATTTATTTTTGATATCAATAAACAGAAAATGCAATGTAAAAATGGGCACACACGTGCATCAAATTATTCAATATTTAGAACAGGCTATGCAGGTAATCAACGGCACTTTAGAAGAATGGTAGAGCAAAACGTGGACACTGTATCATCAAAGGATGTGAAACTCGGACTAGAAAATGGTCAATTTAGTGTTAAGAAAACAACCTCAGGCACGTCAGATGGGCATCATGTCATGTGTCATCTGATAATAGCAATAACAGAAAAATAAAACGTTCTTTGTGTACACTTGTTCTCTATTTGTATGGCTTTTTCCCAATGTGGAAAACTGATGCAGGGTTTCGGGAACGGGAGCGGTCGGGAACAAAATCACTGCAGGCATAGAGTTGGTGAACACGGAGTAAAATTCAGCGGGAGCGCTCAGATGCGGGATAGAAACTTGCGGGAGCAGGATGGAAAAAACAGTTCTGTGCAGACCTCTATCTTAAGTCTACCAACAATTCTATGTTTAATCCACACACTGTTTGTTCTGTTTATTTAGAGTCACGCAGCAACCCTTCGCCTATCCCTAAACCTAACCACAAAAAAATTTAAAGTTCGTAAAATTATTAAATATACAGCAACTTAAAAGTTCTATTGAAGACAATCATACCGGCGTATCATTAGGTGGCGACAGTGAGGAAAAATTTGATGAAAATGAAGAGAAGCTAGCAGTATGCTAAGCTAATAGGCTATCCGGTTAGCTTGTGACCTAACTGGAGAAAACGGAGCAGAGAAATTTTAATTTGACCATTTATAGCTTTGGTTTAATAATATGATATGTGACATAATAAAAAAAATCATTTGTTATATTTACACAGTTGAGAAAAAATGAATGATACAGCAATTACATAGGATTTTAATGGTTTATTTAGCCAATAGAATCCCTTTATGAACCAAAGGGGGGCATTACTTGGAGTAGGCCTGTCATGAGTGTTCCTTGCCGTCTTGCAGGATGCAGACAGATACACTTGAACCATTGGTCTCTCAACAATACAAAACAAATGACAATCATAATTCCATTCCACACAAACAGCAAGATGGCAAATAAAGATCAGTGTACTCTACTAATAGCGATAATCATATAATTTACTTTATTGCCAGAGGCATCACTGCTGTCGTGTTTATGAAGTTTCAATCCGAGCAGCTGATGTCACAGCCCGTGAAATTAAATAACGAGGCTGAGTTCGGAATTGCATACTATTCTTACTACATATTTCTGCCATAAACAGATATCACAGAAGTAGTACGGGTAGTATGCAATTTCGAACTCAGCCCGAGTCTTCTGATCCGACCAGTGATGGGTCGTTCATGAACGATTCGTTCATTTTGAACGAATCTTTTATGTGACTCAGAAGAACGAGTAGTCTCAGAGAGTGATTCGTTCATTTTGTGTTGGCCGCGGATGTGCATTGCGCAACCTTCGTTCGTTTGTTACGTGAAAACCGCATAGGTGCTGTACAGGAAACAGAAATGATTAGTTCACCTCATGAGTCTTCTGGTCCGAGTCGTTCGTTCTTTTGTCATGTGAAAGCCGTATACGCTATGCATTGCTCACACAGGAAACAGAAATGATCAGTTCACCTCTCGAGTCATCTGGTCCGATTCGTTCCTTCCTTTGTACCGTGACAGTCATATACGCTATGCAGTGCAAAAAGAACGAACGACTCGGACAAGAAGATTCCAGAGGTGAACTAATCTTTCTGTTTCTCATAATTTGTCCTTGGCTGCATTATACATTTTTCCTTATTGGGACTATAATCAAAGTTTGCATAAGTAGGCGTGTTGGGGGGTATTTGGCTATTGAACATTTAACATTTTAATTTAATTCTGCTCAAATGAACGAAATGTACGAAATGACTTGAATAAAGATTCGTTCATTTTGCTGAATGAGACTCAAAGGTCCAAGTCAGTAAAATGATCAGATCTTCCCATCAATAGATCAGACAGTGGAGTGAACTTGACTCCACCCATCAGAGCACCTGACTCCGCCTCATATACAATTGACTCCGCCCCTGGGAGCTCGCTTCAAACTCAGACTGGGAGTGGGCAGCATGTCATCGACTACAACGCAACGGAGCATTACATTATTACTATACCATTACAGACAAACACAAACAGGGACTGTGTGTGCACAACACACAATTTTCTGGAAATGGAAAAATAGATTAGTTTCCTGTGTGAGTTACACGCACAAATGAGACTGCTAAATACCTACTGAGCGTGCCTTAACGTCTAAGGGGCCGTTCACACCGAACACGGTTTTTGCGTCCGTCTGCGCTGTTTATCAATTGTTTTCCATGTAAACATGCGCTTGACGGACGTTTTTGACAGCCGCGATTTTAAGACGCCGTGTCAGGTTTTAAAGAAGGTCAACTTGTAAAAGCGCTTCTCGGGACACATGCGTTCTGTTCTATTAAATGCGCTTTCTAGATTTTTAACGCAAGAACGCGTTTGGTCTGAATGGCCCCTCACCATGCCAACTGAATCCACATCACTGTGAATAATTAAACGTCTGACGTCCCAAAAAAAGGACAAGTGTGTTGTGTTGCCTTGTATTCGCGTGATAATAATTCACTACAAATAATAGCATACAATTTCTCATAATTGCCAGTTCAAGTGTATGTGTGCAACTGTGCATGTGGCACAACAAATCTCATCCGCCTCATCAAAATATATACAAAAGGACTGTAGCCTATATATTTATCACTTATTCCCACTCACCTGTTTTTGTGAGCAAAGCTGACATGCACCACGCCACGGACAGGACGCTGCATATGAAGCACACCTGCACGAACAGCATCTCTCTCCTTTTGCGAACTTTAAAGATTTTGGTGATCATGCTCTTTTTAGATATCCTACTGCAGCTCTTCTCCAGCTCCATGGTGGACTGTGCCGAAGGTTGGGTCATTTTAGTGTGTGCAATTCACCTCTGAATTGAAGCCACACTGATGGCCGGGACCGTTGGAAATCGGCTGGATTTGGTCAGTCTCGGGATAAGGTCCTCCTCATTGCCAGCGCGCGGATCCAGTGGAGCGCGCGGCGTGCATGTGTCTGTGTGAGCTTCAGTCCCAGGTGCCTCCACGCGCTCGTTCAGATGTTGTATTATTAAAGCAACCCGTAAGAATAGTGTCCTGTTGCGAGAAGAATGCTATTTATAATCAGTTGAAATTATTCACTGAACCTATTTTCTGACGGTATGCAGTTGGGCTTCACAGTTGCCTGGTGATAATAAGCCTAAAACCCACATAAGAACCATACAGTGCAAGCCATAGTGTCCCTGCTTACACCCCGTCGACTATAAAGCTTTTTTCCCCTATGGAATAATGCTGTTAATTCATGGGGTATTTAAACAGCCATGTCCAATGCTTAAACGATCCGAGCCGAACTTGAGGTTCATCTCCCTCCTGTGCAGCTGCTGTGACTTCTACATGCGAGAATTGTTACGCGCGTTCACGTCATCATGTTGATGACGTATCCTCACTGAGCTTACTACACTCACAAGACTGCTAACCTTGGATCAAGGCATGGCTTCTACCATACAAATTCTGTTTTGCCAATAAAGCCATAGGAGTTCATTTTAAAATCTGATATAAAATCTGCTGCTATAATATATACATTCAGAAATGTTATTTCTAATTTATTAGAAATGTTTTCTGTAGGGTGAATCTTGAGTCAGTGGATCATCTTTTCTTTGAAAGGTTGGGTTAATTTAGCAAGATTTTTCCCCTTGTAATCTGACCATAAATTTGTCTTAACTTTATGTGATGTAATATGTTATTTTCCTCATTAAAATGATGCATGTATGCATTTATGATCCAGGTATAGATTACGGTATGTTACTGTTAAGTGCAATTTCTCATCAGCTTTACCCAAGTTTGAGATTTTCATGCATGATTTTGATAAAACATGTTGACTGTGGACTTTTAAAGTGCATAGTAAAACTGTCTAACTGTATTTAAAGGAATATTCCAGGTTCAGTTCAAGTTAAGCTCAGTCGACAGCATTTGTGGCATAATCTTGATTACCGCAAAAATAAATTTTGACTCGTCCCTCTTTTTCTTAAACTTAAAAAATAAAAATACAAATAAAAAAAGAGGTTACAGTGAGACACTTACAATAGAAATGAATGTGGCTAATTTGTAGAGGGTTTAAAGTTGGAAATGTGAAGCTTATAGTTTTATAAAAGCACTTACATTAATTTTTCTGTTAAAACTCATGTATTGGGGCCTGGGTGGATCAGCGAGTATTGATGCTGACTACCTCACCTGGAGTCACAAGTTCCAATCCAGGGCGTGCTGAGTGACTCCAGTCAAGCAACCAAATTGGCCCTAGGGAGGGTAGAGTCACATGGGGTAACCTCCTTATTGTCACTATAATGTGTGGTTCTCACTCTCGGTGGGGCGCGTGGTGAGTTGTGCGTGGATGCCACGGAGAATAGTGTGAAGCCTCCACACGTGCTACGCCTCCACGGTAACACGCTCAATAAACCACGTGATAAAATGCACGGATTGACGGTCTCAGACTAGGAGGCAACTGAGATTTGTCCTCTGCCACCCAGATTGAGGCGAGTCACTACGCCACCATGAGGACTTAGAGCACATTGGGAATTGGGCATTCCAAAATGCCGCCCCCCCCCCCCCCCCCAACAACAACTCATGTATTATTTGAGCTGTAAAGTTGTTTAAATTGTTATTTTTACAGTCATTTTAGGGTTTTAGCATTTGTTGACATTACATCGTCGTGGCAACGATGTTGAAAAATGTGCTAAAACCTTAAATAGAAAATATTAGTAAATGACTAACACACTAAAATTATGTTTGCATATTGTTTATGTCTTGAAGCAATTCTTTTGAAAAAGTGAATATTTTAACGTCCAAAAATTGGCCCCATTCTCTTCCATTGTAAGTGCTTCGCTCCAATCTATATTTTTGCTTTTTTTTTAAAGGAGGAGCAAGTCAAAATAATTTTTTGTAGTAATAAATATTATGCCACAAATGCTGTCAATTGAGCTTAACTTGTATTGAACCTGGAATATTCCTTTAAGCAATAAGGTATGAGAAGCTGTGAGCCTCCTCTTTAAGTCGAACACACTTCAGTCTTGACTACTGTACATTAACAATATGGCAAAGCCTGACTGAAGAAACAAATGTTTGTGAAGCCACTAATGTTCATTAAAATTAAATTTTTTTCAAAGTAAAATGCTATCCTTCTGCTGTAGAGGAAACAGTCCCTTACCAGTGTTGGGTGTAATCTGTTTACAAAGTAAAAAAAGTAGTGTAATATGTTACATTTTAAATTTTTGTAGTGATATTACACTGAAGTTTGATTAAATTCATTACTTTTAAGTACATTACTTACACAGATATTATTCATGAACAGGGTTGGGAGGGTTACTTTTGAAATGTATTCTACTACAGATTACAGAATACATGCTGTAAAATGTAATTTGTAAAGTATTTTGTTAGATTACTCAAGGTCAGTAACGTATTCTAAATACTTTGGATTACTTCTTCAGCACTGGTAGATTTTTTCACTTGTTCTGATAATAAAAACTGCCAGTACAGTAAGACAAAATACACATGTTAAAAATACATTCTCTGAAAAACCTAAATATCTTATGCAGTGTTGTTTCTAAAACAAGTTGATCTTGTTTTGAGGATTTTTAGATATTTTTACAGGAAAACAATACAAAAATTATTATCAGGAATACGATATTTGCCCTAATATCAAAGGTCTTACTAGAAAAAAAAAAAGAAATTATGATCCAATGTGAATTTTCTTGATAAACATGATCATGTCTGGTAACATGTGCATGTAAAATGGCTAGAAACAGCATTTTATCTTAGCGTAAAGCTGACAATTTACACAAAGTTTATTTCTATTTCTTCTGCTCCAAACATACTTCAAACTTACTTCTCTGTCTGCTCGTATGAATGTAACACATCATAAGAAAGTGTTTCACCGCTGTTCAAATGCACTTTGGATCGCATCATTTATATGTATAAAAGTTTTCCATCTGAAAGGACTAAATATTAAATGAAACAAATGACAATAAAATGCAAAGTAATCTCTTCAGTAATCAAAACACTTTGTGAATGTAACTGTATTCTAATTACTAATGATTTAAATTGTAACTGTAGTGGAATACAGTTACTTATATTTTCTATTTTAAATACGTAATCCTGTTACATGTATTCCGTTACTCCCCAAACCTGTTCATGAAGAATACATTTAAAACATGAATTATTTTTATGGCCATCTGTTTGCATTCTGTGACATTTTTAGATTTGTATAAGCAGCATCAAATGTTTTGAATTGTGTGAATGGGTGCACCTGCAGCACTTTGCCTTCACAATGCAGGTGAACTGCTCTGAGATTGCGTGGTTTGTGTGTTTGTTAACACCGCTATTGAAAATTAATATTAGTCATGTGATTACTTTTTTGATGAAGTATTCAGTAGTTATATAAATACATCAGTCAATTACTTTCTTTGAGTAGCTTACCCAACACTCTCCCTGACAGAAAACAGAACGTTGCTATGCAACAAGAATAATTGCTGCTGAAGCTCAGTGAAGAGGAATAAATTCATAACAATTATGAATTAAGCACAACTATTGACCAATCAGCATCTAGGATCTGAACTATCCATTTTAAAAGAACAGTTATTGAATGCCTCATAATAATGATTAAAAAAAAATATTTTGTTTGAATGTTTGTCTGCTTTTCCAGTATTTGTCAACGTTTGATGAGTCATTTCATTTCTCAAATAAACAAAAAACATAGATTACTAACCCTTTCGAAATACTGTAAAATTTAAGCTGTAATTTTACTCATTTATAGACATTTCTTTATTGTTATAAAGGATCTTTCCTGGGAATACTATGAAGGTAAATCAGTAGCAAAACTTGAGAGCTTGCATACTTGGATTGGAGAATTGTACAATAAATATTTGCACTCGTAAATTGAAATTTACACACAGCACCGATGTGAAAACTTGTAAAATAAAAATTGTTGCAATTTGCACTTACAGACAATAATTCAAAGCTTGTATTCTGAATTCACAATTGCAGATAATAGTCACAAATGTGTAAAATGACATTCACATAAATACTTCAGACACAAACTTGTATTACACATTAACTTTTGTACTTTAATTAATTTCTGCAGTAACAAATTGACACTTACAACCTCTTAAATCTGGCACTGCAACTTTAAATCTTCACGCCTTGACTTTTGCAACTACTTTTGCGTAAAACCTGTAGCAAAACTCACTTGTGCACTTGTAAATACTGATGTGAGAGAGCAAGACTTGTGTTTGGCAGAGGAGGGGGCAATGAAGTCGTTTTATTAGTTGATGCCTAGCCAATGAAATGGGACGTTTTTGTGATCTTGTATCTGCTTTTTGGCATGATCTGAGTCTCAATTGTTTTTCCAAGTTAAATTTAAAATATGATTTTTGTCAAAGACATTATATTTACTTTTTCAATCAAATCGATTTGTTACTGCAGAAATGAATTAAAGTACAAAAGTTAATGTGTAATACAAGTTTGTGTCTGAAGTATTTATGTGAATGTCATTTTACACATTTGTGACTACGTGTCTGCAATTGTGTATTCAAAACACAAGGTTTGAATTATTGTCTGTGAGTGCACATTGCAACATTCAACTTCAAATGTTTCACGTCGGTGCTATAAGTGTAAATTTCAACTTACGAGTACCAATATTTATTGTACAAGTTCACAAATCCAAATATGCAAGCTCTCAAGTTTTGCTACTAATTTACCTTCATACCAAACTGGCCTAATAATTTATGATATTTTCCTGTCATTTTTATTTAATTTTATTCCTATAGTTTTTTGTTGTTGTTGTTGTTTTTGTTTTTTTTTATGTTTTGTGTTAAATAGTTTAATTGTCACCTTACCCAAAAATTGCCCTCTTAAAAGGACGGGCTGTCATAAGTTAATCTAAAGTGAGTCACTTGGTAAGTGGTGACAGAATTAAGTAGAAAGCAGCTTACATTGGCTAAGCAACATTTTTTCCAAGATTTTTCACCGGCCTTAATTGTGTGAAGGTGTACCAAGACATTTTTTTTAAGATGCAGTGGTTGTAGTAGCTTTAAAGGAAAACATGGCAATTTTTTCATTCTCCCAAATTAGATTACACATTGAAATAATTAAATTATTTCATCTTTGAAAACAAAAAGTAAAGCTGTCATTTCAAGAAAGTTAAAGGTGATCAAGGATCATTCATTTCCAACTAACTGTTTTCCAAAAAAAGTCAATGTCAATGTCAATGTCAGTTTATTTATATAGCATAGTTAAAACAATGACAGTTGACCAAAGTGCTGTACAATCATTGCAATATAAAACATAATTGAAATATAAAAACATATAAGTACTCAATGGTAAAAAAAAAGCTGTTCAGAAATAAAAGCTGTTCAGAAATAAAGTGCATTACACATCAAAATACACCTAAGATTGATTAAAAGCTAGTGAAAATAAATGAGTTTTTAACTGTGATTTAAAATCTTGTACTGTTTAGGCAGTTCTAATGAAAACATGTAGGCAGTTCCAAAACCTTAGAAGCCACTACCGCAAAGGCACAGTCACCTCTCATTTTCAATTTAGACATGAGGACACTCAAAAGCCTCTGATCAGAGGACCTGAGTGATCTCCCAGGCTGGTGAGCAGACAATAGATCAGAGAGATAGGATGGCGCTAGCCCATTTAAGGACTTGAAAACAAAGAGTAATAACTTGAATTCAATTCTGTAACGAATCGCAACCAGTACAGGGAAATTAAAATAGGAGTTATATGTTCACGATTGCGTACACCTGTCAAAAGCCTGGCAGCAGCATTTTGAACCATTTGCAACTGTGCAAGAGATGATTGGCTTATTCCTAAATATAGATCATTACAATAGTCAAGTCCAGATGAAATAAAAGCATGAATCACCCTTTCAAAATCCTTGAATGAGAGAAAAGACTTGACTTTGGCCAAAACTCGTAAATGGAAGAAGCTAGATTTGACTACAGAATTTATTTGTTTATCAAGCTTAAGGGCACTATCGAATAAAACACCCAAGTTTTTCACTAACAGTTTAACATAAGGAGATAGTTCGCCAAAATGAATATTATGAATACCAGACGTCTCAGAAGGGCAAAACACAATAATCTCAGTCTTAGTCTCTTAATATTTAGTTTATTCGTTTACTAAGATAAATAAATAAATGTATTATAATTTATTATAATTCATTATTATAATCACAGAAAAGTGAGATGTTTGAATACTGTACAAATAATCCATGTGCTCTCTAAATTTGAGGTCATAAAATGCACAATAGAATTAGGATAATGCTGTTTAAAACAGTTTTCCTGGAATATAGCTTGTCACACTGCAGGACACTATGGATTGGCCTATATAATCCATCAACATAGATATACTGTATATTGATGGATAAAATTGTAACAATTTTTTTTTTTTTTTGGTGCAATATTTTGCAATTATTACTCAACAAAGAGTCAGAAATGCAATTATTTGCTGTGGGAAAAAATATGCACATACCCTATAGCTTTTTTAATAGGTGTTTTTTGTCCATCATTCCTTTATACAAAATTCCTAAAACTGTGTGATGTTAAGCGTTATTTTTTTTGTAGCAGACAGCAACTCTAAAAAGAAAACAGCACCTATTTATTATTGATTGACTATTTTCAAAGCATTGACGAGCTGCTTAAAATACATTCTTTTACAGCATTTGTCCACCATTCACAACATTCAACCATGCACAATAAAATATTAGGACATTTTGGGCAGTGAAATGTTTTGCTTATAATTGTATTATAGACTATAAAATAAATGTATTATGACAGAGTTTGTGTATGAAGCTAAACTTCATATTATGAGTTGAATTTAGCTGGTTATGACGTTTTTATTTTAAATGTTTATTTAATTTTATTTTTATTGTAAACCACCAGGTAACTTATGCACAATTTATTTTTTAGCCTATATCTCTGATATTTTGAAGGACAATTCTGTTAAATGTATGACTCAAAATTATTATTCTCCATGTTTTTGCGGTTAAAGAAGAGCTCAGTGAAATTTTCTTTGGTTGGTATTTAAAGATTTCAGACTGATTGCAGACCAACGTGGCTGCCGCTCAAGCAAATATCAATTATTATAATTTTTTTTATCTTCTGCAGCAGCAGCTGCGAGATGTACATGGACGCATCAGGGATTTAGGTACACGACTTGGCCCTAATATTATCAGTGGGCTTTTCCAGTGTTTTTGGATGTAGCATTCTCAGTGAGTGTTAATTACTACTGTGTTAACTCATTTGTATGTACTGTATTTTCCCAAATCATTCGGCAGATCGAGAAAAAAGATTCAGAAAGAAATCTCAGTATAGACTATTATTTCTTTAAATTGGGATAATTTTAATTAAAACTAAATTAAATTGAATTGACAAATTAAAAATGAAGTAGAAATAAAAACTAAATTAAAATTCAAAATAATAATAACTCTGGTTTTAATGTCTAACGCAGCTTTCACTTTCTTTGGTGTATGTTTGAGTGGAGGGGAAAAAGCAACAAATTATTGAAATGTCAACAGAACGCAATAAGAATTTTGTTGAAGGACAGTTTTGTCTTCATACACATAAAGCATTTGCTTTCATTCTGAAACCACTTTGAAGTTTGTTCAGCAGGATACTAATCATAAAATGTGAATATGAAATGCAACAGAGGTGTTTTTGTTACATTTATATTGACAAACTGTTTTTCTTAGTTGTGAAGTTTAAAATAAGCTTAAAATTGATGTTGAGTTTACAGTTACAATTTTAATTCAGATTCATGAACAGATTCATTCGGACTTGACTCAGACTTGGCCTGTTATGGACTCGATCTCTCTCTCTCTCTCTCTCTCTCTCTCTCTCTCTATATATATATTAAGTATTATTATAATGAATTTTTTTTTTTACGGAAGTCTTCACATTTTTGTGAAAGAAAATCTCTGGTAGATTGTAGTCATCCGTTTCCACCACCAAGCAATCCAGTTAGTGTAAGATTCTTTGAGTCAAAGGTAGGAAATGATCTTCACCCTTTTCAGATCTCTCCAGGAACTTTTTTCCAATAGTCCTGCTCTTTATGTCTAAAAATTCCAATCTGATTGAGTGACGCTACACAATTTCCAGAAAACAGGTGGTGCAGCGGTTCAGCTGTAAAGTCCTGTTTACAAGGCACTGAGTAAATACAATGAATGTATGTACAATAGTTGAAGAATTCTGGATTTGCCAATGTTTGCAAGGTTAGTGGAAATATTTCTTAACCCTTAGTTGCAACTAATATAATACTGATATAATTTGTTCTTATTACTCTGATTACAAAGTCCACACACATTTCTGCTAAGTCTTTCTGTATTTTCTGCAATTATTTGAATGACTTGTTTCAACACTGGTCAGTTATTCTTGTATCAATTATTTCAAATAAACCTGCCCCAGGCTGGTTGCTTTCAGCTTGGTCAGATAGACCTTTCTTGTCTAAATGGTCAGTTCTTGGCCAGAATAAGCTGAAAAGTGGACCAGACTTTATATTAATAGACAAAAGTCTGGCTACGTGAGATTGAATCCTGACTGACTTCACATGCAGGGCAAAGTTGAACCCAGTTGCCTTTTGGATTATTGACTGATACACTTTTGTATTGACTAAAACAGTCAGATTGATGGTTGGGACTGAAAATCATTAGGCTGCTCCAGTTGCAGTAGAGGGTTATCCAGGACCCGTCATATAGAAGGATCATTTTTATAAATATCTATCTCCTTTGCTCTGGACCCGAATCTCCTCCCTGAGTAAATTATGTGCTCAGTATTTCATTTCAAGACAGCCACTGACTGACCAATGAAAACTGACTTCCTGCAGTAATCACACTGATGAGAGAGAGAGAGAGAGAGAGAGAGAGAGAGAGAGAGAGAGAGAGAGAGAGAGAGAGAGAGAGAGAAGAGACTTTCCATGGTGGCTGACATCACCATTCTCTCTTATGTTTTAGCCCCTCCTCTCCAGCCTTTGGAGAATCAATTCCCAATTGATAAAATTCCACCCTAAAAGTCTCAATCTACATATTTATTTTCTCATAGAATATCCTGTTTCACTCAGAAATATGTCAGATTATGGAGGTAAATGGGTTGTGGATGATTTTAAGGAAGATCCATAAATTTTTAAGAGATACAGTATAAACATTGGGCATTTTGGTCAGACATGTGAAACTATGGTGTAAAGTTGAACACATTTGTCTGATGTGTAACATCCTTTTCAAGCTCATCAGTTTTTGTGTGCTGAAGCGCAAAAAACAAGGAATATCCCCCAGGGTAGACTGCTAATTCTGCCTTTTCTGATAGGCCATCGTTCAATTGCCTGGACTAAATGCATTTCCAGACAAAGATGATCTTGCCTTAAAGCTTACCCCAAATAGTGTGACAACATGATGTCATGAAAAATGATATGTTAAATGAACCTATATAACAGCTTTTTTCTAGTTAAGACCTCAAGGTACTGTATGTGTCTACATAGAAACTGATTAACCATTATCCTACCCTGAAAAATATTGACTGGAGTAAAAAGTGAGAAAACTAGCCTGCTTCTACATCTACTGTATACTGCTGCATACTTTTCCGTTTTAGTAAATATGCAATTGTCATGTTTAATTATAAAACAGGGCAATTGACCTTTGAAGGGGTGGATTAAATGGCATATAAGCACAAACAGGATCATGGGTGCTGATACAAGAATGATCTTTTAATTCTGTAAGGATGCAGTCTTAACTGTCGCCAAAGGTACGTGTGATAGCCCCAGGTACCACTCCGGCAGCTTTTTTCACAGATACAGCATTATTAAAGGTGCCCAGGAGAATTATGTCCTGCAGCAGGACAATGTAATTCATTATGCATCGCAGTTAAACACAGAACATTTGTTCCATTCACACTTTTCCCAGCAGGGCTTTAGAGCTTTTCTACAGAAGGTTTTCCCAGTAACCGATTGTTATTTAAGAAACTATTCATGCTGTTAACCTCTCTCTCTCTAATTCCTGATTGAATCATGAGCTAAGCTCAGATGACTTGCTTCTCTAGACAATAATCATGAGAGACTTGAGCCTTTTTCCATGATGAAGGATATTTTATTGAAACATTGTTAAACCCGCCACAGTTTTGACTAACAAATGATAACAGGTTAGATGCTGCAGTCTTATTTATTTGTACTATGTTTCTGAATTTAAAGAAGCACTGTACTGGGAAAAAATGATTGTTGTGCTTATCAGAGATATTGCTCCATCTGAACAGACATGTGAAAACCATGCCTTAAAGTTTCTTTGCCATGAACATGTGTTGCAAACACATTAGCACATGCAGTTGAGAGCAGAACAACATGGCGTGTTATGGAGTGTTAAAGGTGCTGTAAATGATTTGTATAATTCCACGCATAAAATATCCATATTATCTGACAGATATCACTCAATTAGGTGTCCTGAGAAATCACACTTGTCCCCATCACAGCCATAGGCTCTGAAAACAGCAATCTGTAAGAATGAGTGGGAAGCAAATATGAGCTGCGAACACTTCTTGTTGCTATGGGACGCCAAATAAACCAGTAAATGAATCTTGCATATGAAATTTACAAGAATTTTGCAGAACAAGAGTTCCCATCTAGACTTGACTGATTTTAGCTGGCCTAAATCAGTGGCTACCCTGGCCACTCATTATTTTCACATGCAAATGAGCTTGCGATTCAAAAATATTGTTATTTGTTATTTTTGCTGTAATCCTTAGTATATTAATGTTTACCGACATTAAATAAGACCAAATTAAGACTAGGACTTTATATAAAGACAGTAAATAGGTGTCATGATTCACTGTTGTTTTGCCTCTTGTCATCTGTCTCTAGTCTCCCTTACCCTACATTTCCCATAATTCACTGCCCTGATCACTACCAGCTTTTCCCTATTGTTCTCACCTGTGTTTCATTTACCTCGTTTATCCCTGTGTATATACTGCCCTGATGTCTGTTTTACCTTTGTCAGTTGTTGTATGTTCTCTCCAGTTCTTGTACCGGCTGCTATCTTTGTTATAACGTTTGTTTTGTTTGCCTGTTCCTGTGTTTACCCTGTTTTTTTGTATTTGATTTATTTTCTGTTAAATTAAGCTGCATCTAGATCTTGCTCTCGTGACTTTCTTCAAATGTTACAATAGGGTTCATTTTGATTTCATGTTGATTTAAACTAATCATTTCTGAATACTAAGGAACTACTAGTGTTGTGTACTAGTGTTCTTACAGATAACAGCTCAGTAGCTCATGCTGCCTTCCTGACTGTAATCATGTGAATGGTCTGAATTCTCCAGCAGTGTGTGAATGTGTGTGTGTGTGTGTGTGTGTGTGTTTACTGGGCTTAGCTTTCAAGGATTGTGTCAGCTGATGAGAATTCGGTGGGTGAGGCACCAGGCAGGACAGTCAGCTGAGGGCTCAATCCCTGTGGGGAAGTATGTTTTTAATTCAGAGGATCAGTGGAGTCTGTCTGTGGTGTAAACCTGCCGCACACACAGATACACACACTTAAAATGATTACATTTTTTTCCTCAATAATCACAATCGCTACTGTAGTATATTTGAGAATGAACAGTATGTACTCTGAGTGCATTAGAGCTGGGATGTCCAGTCGGCATTGCTTAAGCTGTGTCTACCATTATGGCATATGCCACTTACACTATTTACTACAAGTCAGATAATGAATTGTTGCTTAGTGCACCATTATTGCTTTGTGCATTTCAAGGTAGTTTGAGGTAACTGTTCCCTCAACCATGAACTTTAATAATCTGTAATAAATCCATAATATGCCTAGTCATAATGATCATTAATAGAACAGAGAGGTTAATAGATCTTTCAAGGTGAGGTATAATTTTTTCTGTTAAAATACTTAGGTCAGGCCTATTCCTATCCCAACTTAATATGCAGAGGCAGCTATAAGTAGGCCATTTGTGGGTTGATTTCCCAGAAAAAAATGGTTCAACCAATGGTTTGAGTTTGCAGATGGGGGTAGTGTTTTGGAAACCTGTTTAATAACAATCATTATTTTTGCAGTTCCGTTAAGTGACACTAGTGGAACAGAAATGCTAAACTTTACCTTTAATAATCAGTTCCAAATCCATAATATCCAGTCATAATGCTAAATAATAGAACAGACGATTTCATTTTTAAAGGACTAATAAATTAACAGCATGTAATGAGGAGTAAGCCCTTGCCATATGCTTTTTGCTGCTACATGCACAATTTTGTCAGTGGAAACGTCAGGACTTGGCCGTTCTCCACCTTGCTGGTTCGGAGCAGCTTGTTCCATTAACATGGTCCTGCCCTGACAGAGCCGCCCGCATTAGAGTCACAGTAAGGGGATTAGTTGATGGACATTTCTGCCATGCCTGGTCAATTATAAAAATGAAAATCGACAAAAGGTCGGCGTTTATATACACTCCATGTCACAAAAATCTTCACTTCACTATGTAAATGCACATACATGTATGGATGTAAACAAAGAGGTTTATAGTAGTCCACTGCATGAGACAAAATGGGATTACATTTAAAAGGGATAGCTCACCCATAAATTCTGCATTCATTCACTCACCTTCATGCTCACCGCGTTCATCCAAACCCGTATGACTTTCTTTCTTCTGTGAAACACAAAAGAATATGTTAGGCAGAAGGTTATTCTCAGTCACCATTCACTTTCATTGCATCTTTTTTCCACACAACATGCAGTGCTGGGTAGATTACTTCTGAATTGTAATCTGGTACTGATTACAAATTACATTAATAAATTGTAGTCAGTAACCTAATCTCTTAGATTACATTTTAACCTGTTAATCCTCATTGACCCCACCCATGGGTTTGACTTTACTTTGCTTAAATTATGCACATCAACTTTGTAAACTTATCAATAGAGAACCCTGCTCCACCTGTTCGGGTCAAATGTGACCCAAAACATAAAATAATGTTTTTTTAAGAAATGTAATAACACTCTTCACTAAAGTAAAAACACTAATGTTATGCATTTCTTTTGCGAATTTATGGTATTTTTAATTTACCTCTAAATTACTCAATCACTCCATTCATGTTCATATAAAAAAGCACATTTTATGTTATCTTCTCTTCAATAAAAAAAATTTCAGTAAATTGAAAGATTGTCAAAACATCAAAATATTTCATGCATTGTGCATATAGTCACTTCGTAAAAAATATAATTAGCCTGATATGAAATCAGTGGAAGCCTTTGAGAGATCATTAATATAGTCAAGCAAACCTGTGTGTGTGTGTGTGTACATGTGTGTTCTGTATTGTGGATGTTTTGTAGTCTCACCTCTTCGCTTATGTGTGTGTCTGTTCTGCATTTTGTCTGATTTATTAAGTTTTATTTGACAAATAAAAAATAATGCTTTGTGTTTTAGTCTCTCCCATTCATTTCCTCTGATGGGTACAGCTCAGATTAAGGAAATCATTTTTATATAAAAAACAATAAATAATTCAGATCAAAAATGAAAAATGAATTAAATTAAGGGTTAAGGTAATCTAATCTGATTGCTTTGGATTACTTTTGGATTACTTCTGACCTAATTATTGTTTATTTGATGTCACATACATTCTAGTAGGATAAACTTTAACATAATGTTGCTTAAATGCATATTATGCAGTAAAGAAAATGTACTTAATGGATCAAAATATGAGAATTGATATGATTTTGTGTGTGTGTGTGTGTGTGTGTGCGTGTGTGTGTGTTTTACTCGCCATTTGTCTGTTTCTGAGTGAAATTTAAAAAGGCACTTAAAATGTTCTTACTTCGGCAATTTTGGCATTTCAAACCCCATCTATGTGTGATAACAGATCATAAAAAACAAAAAGTCTCAAAAGTTGTCACAAAAGCAAAAGGGCATTCATTAACATTTTTTAAGCCAAGTACAAATGCAATTTGCTAAACTAAAACTATTTTTACCACACTAATGCAGTCGTTTTGGCATTCATGTGTGGATTACCACTCCATTTTCAGCGTAATTATGGCTTTTGGCTTGTATCAGGTCTGTTTGTGCAATTCCACCCCAATGAACCATCCCTTTAATAGACGTACTGTTAGTAGAAGGTCGTCTTACCTCCTAGTTTTTCTTAGCTTCTCCTCTCTTTTTCTTTGGCATACACTATATTCTCATTCTGTATAGATGAAGCCAACTGTCATGTCCTGTGTTCATACCCCAGCGCTGTATAACAATGAAGTGGAGCATGAAATAAAGTCTAACAACCTGAACATCAACATTATTGAACGCCAGCAGAACTGTTGTGCATTTAAGGAGTCAAGCTTCACTTATTTGTAACATAGGCCTTTCTGTTATCAACAAGCACCTTGATTATAACAGCGTACAAATCCCTATGGATCAGTACACTGGTAAATGTAATCAGACGTCCTCTGGAATCAATCAAGTCTTTCATAAATGCATGCATAAACGATAAAGACTAACATCACATTTCAGTATTGCCACCTACATCAGTACGGATCTTTTCCATGACCTTTCAGCAAATATATAGGCTTAATAAACACTGTAAGACTTTTCAATGCAACACAAAAGGGGGATGTTAGGCTGAACAACAGTCACCATTGAGAGTAGCCTAACATACTGCTTAATATCTCCTTTTGTCTTACAAAAGTCACTAATTGAGAGTGCTGACTTCATATTCTGTCACTGCCTTCACATCCCATTATGTTCGTTTGCCATCATTTTGTTTACTAAGACACTTCTGTTTGACCTTTTTCTCTCTAGTCTAGTGTCATTCATGTGACTGCTAGTACTCATATCAGAGCAAACATGCAGTTGATGCTGTATCTCAGAAGTTTCAAGAGCGCGCCAGTGTGGAATGTTTGGCAGTTCTCTGTCGCCCTTCTGTGGTCTGATTGGGTAACTGCGTTCTCAAAAGAGCGTCAGTGTAATTTTATCTAAATAATGTGGGGTGATTTACAGTATTATTAATAGCTAAATTTGCTGGAAAGATCCACAGCCTTCTAGGATCCTACTAGGACTCTGCCCCTTTTATGAAACATTCCCTTTTACATGTCAATAATTCTCAAATGGCTTGAACACAGCTGCAAACCATTTAAAACTTCATGTGAAAATAGTCCAGTGTGTGATGCCATATGTTTATAATAGTTTTTCTTACGGTCAGTTACTCAGATTCATGAAGCAGAGCTTGTCTATTTCTGAACTGATGGTGATCACACTGCAGAGTCTGCATAATATAGATTTTTAAAGTCATGTTTATTGCTAAATAAATAGACACTAGGTTTACTGCACACAACACTGTTAGTGTTTTATTGAATGAAAGGGGCTGCATCATTTTGATCCATTTATATTATTAGTCAAGTTTTCTTGAACCAAATAACAAACAAACAAACAAACAAACAAACAAAAAGTCATGATTTATTTTTGTCAAGACCATTTCCTATCTTCTTTCTGCCCCTTATAAAATAAGTAAAAAAATGCCGTCTTTAATACACCTCTCATGTTATCAAATTCTTCATTAAAATGTGTTTAATTTTATTTCAAATAAATGTAAAATTAATTATAAAAATGATATTTTAATGGTGGGACATTAAAAAAAAAAAAAAAAAAAAAAAAGCCAAGGAGATATAACCATTCTGACATAACAGACAATAGAAGAAATACTAGTTTTAAAAATAATATTTTAGTGGTGGGGCATAAAAAGTAAAAAATGTTGAGGTGGTAGAACCTTCCTGATTTTGTAAAAAAAAAAAAAAAAAAAAAAAAAAAAAAAATATATATATATATATATATATATATATATATATATATATATATATATATATATATATATGTATATAATATTTCAGTGGTGGTGCATACAGTCAAAAAGAATAACAATAAATAATATATATATATATATATATATATATATATATATATATATATATATATATATATATATATATAAATAATATTTCAGTGGTGGTGTATACAGTAAAACAATAAATAAAAATTTTCCAAGGTGGTAGAACAATCCTGATATCATTAATAAAAACAAAAATTTATAATTTTAAAAATTATATTTTAGTGTTGGGGCATAAAAAGTAAAGAAATGTTGAGGTGGTAGAACCTTCCTCATATTGCAGAAGAAAAAAAAGGTGGTAGATCCTATCCTAGAAAAAAAATGATTTTTTTTAATTTTGTTTATTAATTTTTATAAAAATTACGTTTTAGTGGTGGGGCATTAAGTTAAAATAATATTGTTTTGTTTATTACTTGAAAAAAATAATATTTTTGTGGTGGGGCATAAAAAGGTGGTAGAACCTTCCTGATATTGTAAAAACTAGAATTTTAGTGGTGGTGCATACAGTATAAAATGCCAAGGTGGTAGAACCTTCCTGACCTCATAGATAACAGAGAGAGAGAAAATAATAATAATAATAATAATAATAAAAAAACATACAATGTTTTTTTTATTATATATTTGTGGTGGGGCATAAAAAATAAAAAATGTCTAGGTGGTAGAATCTTCCTGAAATTGTAGAATATACTGTATATATGGTGACATGTTAACTTATACAACTTTTCATTTAAAAAATGTGTTAGGATGTTGAAATTAATGTGAACCAAGATTAATAAAAATGTTTTGTAAAAGTATTGTTCATGTAATTTGTAATACTTACAGTATAAGTAATTTGTATACTTATGGTGTAAAGAAAATATGTTATTATTTACTTCATTGTTACACCATTCGACATTTTGAGTCATTAAATCCAAATCCAACATTTTATTGATAATATTTTTCTAAAACATATAAAACCATCTTGTATACAAAGATTACATTACATTTGTTTTAAACTAGATTTTCATAATTTCAAACATTCTTATGTATTATCAATCCATATACATCACCCTCTTTGCTTGTGATATTATTAACATAGTTAGCAGGTTTCCATGAATATAGTTGGTGCCACCCTACCTTTCAATATTAATAAGAGTTCCCAGTACACCAATTGGAAAAATGGTGTCTTGTTCTGGTGTTTAGGAATCATAGATCATATGCTTCTTATTCCTTATTGCTACTTCTCTGCAACGGGACGGGCCAAGTTTCTGAACACTGAAAAAGTTATTAAATATGGTCAGTCTTATGTTAATGTTTTAACTTTTTTGGATGTGACAAAGTCATAGATTTTGGAACAAGCTGATTTTTTAAAGCTCAGTTTCAATAGATAGACTTTTTGGACTGCGGAGGAAGTTTTGAGTTCTAAAAGTTTGAGCATGTTTACATAATCAAACTGTTTTATCTCAAATGAGCAAAGTGATTTTGTTTTTTAATGATATGACCCCTTTAACTTTGTCTTTTGACAATGTTATGGTATGATCTAATATTGCTAACACAACAGAATTGTGGGATTGATCATAAAACATATTTGTATCTCTTCATAATAACAGGACAACACTCTTAATTGTTTAAAAAGTATTTATTGTGCTGCAAAGTAACAAACGAAATAATACAAGAAACTGGGGGGGGGGGATTCCTACAGGAATTCGGAGTCCATTTTTCAACTACCCCCTTTTTTTTTTTTCATAAAAAATAAAAATCATGACCCATCTTGACATTATTATTTTTTTTTACAAGAACATTAAACACCAGTAGTATACAAACTCTAGAAGGGCTGATATTTCACATAGAAAGAAAAAATAAGAGGGTGGAGAGGGGATATGGGGACAAATTTCTAGAAGCTCCTCTGGCTTAAATTTTTCATTGGAAGGACCATTCTTTAAAAAAATAAAAAAATAAAAATAAAAAGACATTGTTGCTCTCTTTGAAGAGCCAAAAAATAAAGAACAAATACTCTATGAAGTCTTGTATTTTGAAACGCTCTTTAAGAGGCAGACGCAGCAAAAAACATTTGTGATTTGAGCTGCGTCCTCTGCTACTTTCAGTTTTTTCATTCATCAATAAATTATTAAGGTCATAGACAATATATTACATCTCTAATTTTTACCTCTCCCCCAACCATTTTGTATTTTTGTATTTTTTATTTTACTTTTTTTAAAAGTTGTTTTGGTGAGTGACACTCAAGTATTTACAACAATACTTGGAGAATGCACTAAAAAATTAAAGACTCCACCCCATAGAACCCAAATAAATGTGCCCAAATCAAATTCGGTCCGTGATGTTCGCCGGCTTTCAACCATGAACTCAAGCACAGAGTGTTCAGAGGCAATGAGGAGGAAATGTTGTTTTGTGTGGAAATTGCATTTGAACTTGAAAGTGGGCTATGCACATATCTCGGATTGCTCATTAAATATGGATGACATCTTGCTGAAATGCTGCCAAGTTTACTTTTGTAAGAGCCGTGTGGATGTATGCTTGGCCTCTCCAAAGCAATGCTCCATTACTAATTCTTGTTTACCGTTTGTCTGATGCTTTTTGATTGGTTGTGAATGGACGACAGGACTACCAATAAACTGTTTCATTTCCCCCCAAAAAAAACAAAAAACAGAAGTGTGGTAAAGAATAAAAAGGAGCGAAGGGTCCAAATCTGTGTATTTAGCCTTTAACACTCAAGGGCAAGTGCTTATTTGTGAGTTACTGTATACATTTTTAATATCTACACATTTATGTGCTTGAATTAAGGCAAAACAATGACTCTGTGCAGGGGTGTAGATTCCAGGGGGGATGGGGAGGTACCCCCTCAGTAATCAATACAAGCAAGTACAACTCCCCCAATATTTATACCATGATCAATGGAAACATGTAAATGCTTTACGCTGCAAACCCCCCCCCCCCCCTCCCAGTGTTCAAGCCAAATCTACGCCCTTGACTCTGTGGCATTGTGATGATAATACAGTAAATTATATATGAAGGCTTTGTTATAACAAGATTGTGAGTAAATTGCAGTTATAGACTCAAGCTCTGTAACAAAAGTATCATTGGGTGAATCTCACAAAACCTGTCATGTCCAGGTCATTTTTTCACTCCCAAATTGAAACTCAACATGAAATTATATTTTGCTTAAACAAAATGAAGTCTCACTCTCTCGCCTTTTCCCTTCACAAACCCTTACAGAAGATCCAACCAGCCACAACTGAAACATGAAGACTAAACATACACCAGGACTGATAGGCTAAACAAGACACAGCTGAAAACAATGAGGAAGAGAACCAGGAAACCAGACATGAAGAAGGCAAAAATACATTTCAACATAAGTGTCGACTGAAAAAAAAAAACCCCACACAATAATGATGTGACAAACTGTATTACAGTAATTTTTGTTTTGTTTTTTTACAGTGAAAAAATCTAAAAACTAGAACAAAAAATAATTGCACGCTCAAAAAAAAATCTTCTTAAGATTTACACATTTAAATTTGATCACAAATTTCCATTAAATTGGACCGAGTTATCTTTAAGAAAATCAAATAAAAAATAACTAAATATTGTACGTTTTCTTAATTTAATTTTGTAAAACATTTCACAATTCAATTTGATATAATTTTTGTGATGAAATTGAAATGCTAAAATCTTAAAAATAGGCTAAAATATGTTTTTGACTGCAATTTTAGTTTTCTTACATTAAAAAATAAATTCTAATGAACAACCACTGAGAATAATGCATGATGCAAAACAATAAATCTAAAGTAAAATATCAGGACACATTCTGGTAATGAGAATTTGGGGGAATAAATCTGGTTGTCATGAAAATAATGTTGTATTAAAAGAAAATTGTAATGGTTCTAAATTTTCTTCATGCAAAATATAATTTATAATTTTTTCCTGTTGTCTTTAGGGTGAAATGTAACTTGGACATGTTTTTTAAGATTCAGCCCATTACCACTGCACAGGGTCCCACAAGGTTGTAGTGGGGTAACAAGGGCAACTCTTTAAAGCAATTTGTTAGAAATCAAAATAAAACCAAAAAGTGCCAAGTTGTATAGTTCTACAAACAATATCATATACAGATAAAGACAAACTATTACAAAGCTACAACCCTGCCCCCTTTCCCCTCCCACTGCCCCGCCCTAACCCTCCCCCTCCCCCTCACTTCAACAGCTTATGTCCATCAGCATTCCAGTAGTTCAGACACCTGAAGGGACTCAAGACAGGGGAATGATGAAACAAGAGCTTCATCATTCAGCTGTCACATCACAATGGATGGCAACATGACATGCCTTCACTTACAAAAACAAAGGCTTTGTTCACACTGCACAGATACATTATATTTGAAACATTTGAAATCTGATCTGATCATTCAGACTGAGATGCACTTCCAAAAATCTGATTGGAATCGGATTTAAATCACATCTGCTAATGTGGTTTGAATCAGGTCTGACAAAATGTAATGTTTCCTTTTCTGTTCATACTACAAAAAAACCCCCAAAAAACCTAAATGGATTATGACAAAATATCATATTTTTGCTGCAGGTCTGAACAAAGCCAAAGTGGGCCCCAAAATATTTGAATGAGATAAGCTTTACTATTAGCAAAAACAAGAGGGAAAAATACACACACAAAAAAGGATTGAATGAGATGTTTGTCTTCTTTCTGTATCATCATCATCATCATCATCTGTGCTTTTCTGAATTATTGTCAAACAAGAAAGGCAATGGCATGCCTGTCATGATCAGTTCGCTAGTATAAATCTCGTTTTTCTCAATCATAAATACATTCATTAGGAAAATTAACTAAGAACCTTACCGATGTCATGTGTGCGTACATGTGCGTTTGTGTGTACACACTCGTACGTACATGCAAACACAAATACATACACACACACATATATACTCACATAATATTTCATGCCTTTTCTTTTTAGCATTAATATGTACATAAATGTTCCTATAATTAGTTTTGGATTTTTTAAGCCAACTTTGTTCTCAGCTTAAAAACCCGAACATAAAGGTGCCTCAGTAATGTTTCGAAGCTTCCAGAAAAGGAGGCAGTTTCATGAACAGTACAAATAAAGAAAACAAAAAACAAATAACTAAAAGCATAGTACGTTTCAAACCGCCTACCAAAAGTCATCAGATCAGATTTTTGAAGCTCATTCATGAAACACGGGCAAAATGTTGCAATCTTGTATAAATTGTTCGTAAAACCATTCTTACGTTAACTGTAGACAGTTAAGTAATTTTTGTGTAAATGGTTAGTGTAAATCATTCAAAATGTTCAATTTTTGTTTATGTCATCAACTAAAACTACTAGGATGTAGTAATATTTCCTAAAATATGAAATGTCAACAATTTGTGTGGATAGTTTAGAGAAATTACTAGTATGTAGTAATTGTTCATAAAGCCAGTCTTACTAAAATTGTCGAAAATTTTGTTGTGTAAATCGTTCATGTTCTACATGTCTGTGTAAATCGTTTAGAAATTACTAATACACAGTTATAATTGTTTGTAAAACCGCTCTTACGTAAACTCTCGACAGTTTAGTCATTTATGTGTAAATCGTTCAAACTTTCTATTTTTGTGTGAATTGTTTAGAAAAATTACTAGTATTTAGTAATTGTTCATAAAACCATTTTCCATAAATTGTCTACAATTATGTAATTTTTGTATAAATCGTTCAAATCCTTACATTTGTGTGATTATTTTTAAATTAACTGTTTTAGTAATAATTCCTAAAAACTATTCTTGCATAAATTGTTAAATATTGTGTAAATTGTTTAAATCCTTCAATTTTAGTGTAAATTGTATAGAGAAATTACTAGTATGTGGTAATTGTTCATAAAACCATTCATATATTGTTGACAATTTTGTCATTATTAAATCGTTTAAATCCAGTTTTTTTGTCTGAATCATTTAGAAGTTACTGCTACATAGTAATAGTTGTTTGTTTAGAGTAATTACTAGTATGTAATACAGTTGTGCTCAAAAGTTTGCATACCCTGGCAGAAATTGTGAAATTTTGGCATTGATTTTGAAAATATGACTGATCATGCAAAAAACTGTATTTTATTTAAGGATAGTGATCATATGACGCCATTTATTATCACATAGTTGTTTGGCTCCTTTTTAAATCATAATGATAACAGAAATCACCCAAATGGCCCTGATCAATAGTTTATATACCCTTGAATGTTTGGCCTTGTTACAGACACACAAGGTGACACACACAGGTTTAAATGGCAATTAAAGGTTAATTTCCCACACCTGTGGCTTATTAAATTGCAATTAGTGTCTGTGTATAAATAGTCATTGAGTTTGTTAGCTCTCACGTGGATGCACTGAGCAGGCTAGATACTGAGCCATGGGGAGCAGAAAAGAACTGTCAAAAGACCTGCGTAACAAGGTAATGGAACTTTATAAAGATGGAAAAGGATATAAAAAGATATCCAAAGCCTTGAAAATGCCAGTAAGTACTGTTCGATCACTTATTAAAAAGTGGAAAATTCAGATGTGGTTGTTTCAAGGAGCACAATACGACAATACTTGAACAAAAATGAGCTGCATGGTCAAGTTGCCAGAAAGAAGCCAATGCCACAAAATAGCCCAGTTACAATATGCCCGACAACACCTTAACACACCTCACAGCTTCTGGCACACTGTAATTTGGAGTGACGAGACCAAAATAGAGCTTTATTGTCACAACCATAAGCGCTATGTTTGGAGAGGGGTCAACAAGTATTGTGCTCCTTGAAACAACCACACTGTCTTTTTCCAGAGCGGCCTGTATTTCTCCTGAGGTTACCTGTGGTTTTATTTCTTTGTATCCCAAACAATTCTTCTGGCAGTTGTGGCTGAAATCTTTCTTGGTCTACCTGACCTTGGCTTGGTATCAAGAGATCCCCAAATTTTCCACTTCTTAATAAGTGATCGAACAGTACTGACTAGCATTTTCAAGGCTTTGGATATCTTTTTATATCCTTTTCCATCTTTATAAAGTTCCATTACCTTGTACGCAGGTCTTTTGACAGTTCTTTTCTGCTCCCCATGGCTCAGTATCTAGCCTGCTCAGTGCATCCAAGTGAGAGCTAACAAACTCATTGACTATTTATACACAGAAACTAATTGCAATTTAAAAAGCCACAGGTGTGGGAAATTAACCTTTAATTACCATTTAAACCTGTGTGTGTCACCTTGTGTGTCTGTAACAAGGCCAAACATTCAAGGGTATGTAAACTTTTGATCAGGGCCATTTGGGTGATTTATGTTATCATTATGATTTAAAAAGGAGCCAAACAACGATGTGATAATAAATGGCTTCATATGATCACTATCCTTAAATAAAAGACAGTTTTTTGCATGATCAGTCATATTTTCAAAATCAATGCCAAAATTTCACAATTTCTGCCAGGGTATGTAAACATTTGAGCACAACTATAAATGTTATAAAACCGTTCTTGCTTAAATTGTCGACAGTTTTGTAATTTTTGTGTAAATCGCTCGAATCGTTACATTTTTGTGTGAATTATAAAGAAATTTCTAATAATAACTGTTTGTAAAACTGTTCTAACGTAAATTGTGAAAAATGTAATAATTTTTGTGAGAAACTTTTTGTGTAAATTGTTTAAATCCTTACAAGTATTAAGTAATCATTTGTAAAAACCGTACAGAGTATTGTGGACAATTACCATAAGATCTATTTTTACGACAAATGGACACAAGCATTCATTCTGCTTGTGCTTCACAAATGCAGCCCTTTGACTTTCTTGGTAAATGTTTCCTAAAGGACACAAACTGTCCTCACTACATGTTTTCATCCCTACGAAATGAGGTTTAAAGAATCAAAGCAAAAAAAGCAGCACTTGTAAAGCATAGCCTCAAATCCAAACCAGTATCACTTTGTTCTTATGTTAACTTTGTCTTGCTTTACAATCCTTAGATTCGTTTCAGTAAATTATATATTTAAGGAGTGTAAGTCAATCTGCCCTTTGTTGTGGGAAAAAAGAGCAAATGGTGTTTGTATGGTTAAATGGGAAATGCTCATACATGTTAGCAGAGATACAACATAGAGAACCGACACATCCATTTACCAGGAAGATCTAATGTCCACAGAGTGGTTTACTCTATTGTCTTCCATTCGTCTTTTGAAGAGAAAAAAAAGCTTGGCCAAACTCACCCACAGCACTGGGGAATCAATATCTTACAGTAGCATCTCTTAAAAAAACGGGTCTGTTTGCTACAGCAGACCTACTTTCTTTCAATTTTTCCTCTTATTTTCCTCCACACACAGTTCAGCATCTCCTCTGCCTCGGGGAAGTAAAGGTCTTCTCGCCCTCCTCGTCTTCTCACCCGCTCTGGGCATATCAGATAACTCAGAGAGAGAGGCTTTGGTTCAGCGTTAAATGTTCACACAAGCACTTGTGTCAAAAATCTCTCCTAAAACTTTTTCTCTTTTCATCCGAAAAAGTAGGAATGCAGGGAAAATTGCGTTGAAAAAACAGCGGTTGTCAGAATCCCAAATGTACATTAGACTTCACAACTACCTTCAACTTATGCCTGGGCATCCACGAAAACTCACACTCACATAAAAATATGCTCAACCTATCACAAATATATTCTGGAAGAGTCCTCACTGATATAAGAAATCACACTCATAGGTGTGGTGTCCAGCTTCAGGTGAGGCTTTCAGATATTTCTTCTCTTTTTTTGGAGTGACGTATGTGAATATTATATTTGTTATTCATTATCAGGGTCTCTTCTGTCCACTTGGATTTGTGGCTTTGTCCATCTCTATAGTATTTAGTAGATGTTCGTGTGCCAAAAAATGTTTGGCAGCTGAACATAGGCTCAGTCTCTCGTTTTCGTTCACTCACTCTCTCACTCTGTTGTTGCTCACGCAGTCTGGTAGAAGTTGTCAGCTTGCAGGTTGTTGTGTTTCTGCATGCTATAGTAACCACTGTATCTTGAGTCAGGATCTGCGATGCGGAGCATGCGCTGGGAACTGTCCACCTGGACTTTCGTCCCCTTCTGGCAGTCCACATACACCAGCTGGTTATTGAGACACATGGGCTGTATGACAGAAACAACAGAACACAAACACAGTCAGCTGTCTTAGAATTTTCACATTAGCACAGCCAAATAGTTTCAGGCCAAGAAACTGCTCATATAAAACGCTAATGGCGTTTTCACACTGGAGCTTTTGTTGCGCAGTCTGTAAGACCTCAGAGTTTGTTTTGTTTGTTTGGTGTGACCGCAGTAGTATGAGCCGAAGGGCACAACAAGCAACTGCTTGTTCATGTGGATCACAGTATGGTTCTAAATTAAATTGAAAGCAATATGGCGTAACTTAGCGAAGTGAACTGCAATTGGTAACAACTAATTTGTATGACTCAACATTTCCTTTGCATTTCATATAATGCATCTGGTTTCAGTAATAAAATCAACGTGACAATACTATAAGGCACCTACTCTTTGTAAAGATGCTTTGGAACAACATGTATTGTGAAAAGCGCTATATAGATAAATTGAACTGAACTGATAAAAAAAAACATGAACATAAGTAAAAAATACAAGTCGTTACCAAATTATAGTGGTATACAGCTGCAGCTGGTACACACGGTGGTACTGTCTTTGATGACGCAAATGAACTGTTGTTCAGAGCCTAATAATATGATGTGAAAAGAGCTCTGTGGTAGGGGGAGAGGGGGGTGGAATCAAACTTAAGTTCAGATGAAGCAATTGAAGCAAGTGTGAAAACACCTGAAAATCGTGATAAATAGCCCATGTCTTGTGATTGATTGTAACTGTGTAGGAAACTGAAACATATAGGCACCTTTGTGGGTGTGCGGTAGCAAAGCACGGGGATCCACTGCTTACGCTGGTTGACCAGCAGCAGGGCGGTGATAGTGAGCATCATCATTAGGATAAGCAGTGCCACCCAGGCCCAGTGCAGACCAGCATCCTCACTTGGCAATGGCGTCTTACCATCTAGGTATGGCATTTGCAAACTCCTGAAATCACCTAGAACAACCCACAACACACCTGTTGGTACGTTTTGCTCCTTTGCTCACAGCTGACAGCAATAAGTCATTGAGGTGATGTCGAATTTTTCAGTACCCATCTATACCATATGAAATGCAAATATGGCTTGATGGTACAGTAAAATGCCTGAAAAGCCCCACAGTGGAGTCAGCAATTAAGGTAAATGCCAGAATCTTGTCAGAAAGACCCACTCACATCAATCTTTACAAAACAAACATGGGAAATAAAGAATAAATGATAGATTCCAAGCACAGAATATCAAAATAAACAAAAAGCTTCCTGAAAATCTTTGATGATGATGAAGTTTGATGTAAATTACTTTTTGAAGGTTAGAAAATGCAGATGAAGAATTCTGATTAATTTAGCTTGGATGACGAAATTTGTCCTACAAACTCTGAATGACAAGCAGATTTAATTGTGGTTGTTCAACAGAATGTATATACTGTATATAATATATATATATATATATATATATATATATATATATATATATATATATATATATATGTGTTTGTATGTTGGTATGTATCTATGTATATATATATATATATATATATATATATATATATATATATATATATATATATATGTATTTATGTATGTATGTATGTATGTAAAATATACGTACATACATACTAGAGCTGTCGATTTAACATGTTAATTCAATGTGATTAATTTTATATAAAATAACGAGTTCAAAATTATGCTGCCTTCACGTGCTATCCCTCTCGGAAGTTGCACATGAACGACCCAGCAAGTTGTAATCAATGGCCGATTTAGGCATGGGAGACATGGGCAGTCGCCCGGGGCAGCATCTTGCTGGGGGCGGCACGGACCCCTCTTCAGCATCCCCCCTGCTGAAAGGGGGGTTCGCCCAGGGTGCCATACAAGCTAGAACAGCCACTGGTCATAATTACGAATAGGAAACTCTGAGATAGTTTTGATACCCAAGTTTCCAAGATGGGAGGAGTCATAAACTTTTCAACATGGCGGAGGAGAGTATATATATATATATATATATATATATATATATATATATATATATATATATATATATATATATATATATATATACACATACATACAGTGCTGTGAAAAAGTATTTGCCCCTTCCTGATTTCTTCTATTTTTGTGTATTTTTCATACTAACTTGTTTTAGATCTTTAAACTAGATATAACATAAAACAAAGGCAACCTGAGTAAACACAAAATACAGTTTTCAAATATATATATGTTTTTATTGAAGCAATAAAGAAGTTGTCAAACACCTATATCACCCATGTGAAAAACTAACTGCCCCCTTAAACTTAATAGCTGGTTGTGCCACCTTTAGCAGCAACGACTGCAACCAAGCGCTTCCGATAACTGGAGATCAGTCTTTCACAACGCTGTGGTGGAATTTTGGCCCACTCATCTTTGCAGAACTGCTTTAGTTCAGCCACAATGGAGGGTTTTCGAGCATGAACTGCCCGTTTAATGTCCTGCCACAGCATCTCAATCGGGTTAAAGTCAGGACTCTGACTAGGTCATTCCAAAACTTTAATTTAGCTCCTTTTGAGCCATTCAGAGATGGACTTGCTCCTATGCTTTGGATCATTGTCTTGCTGCATAATCCAGTTGAGCTTGAGTTTCAACTCACGGACTGATGACTGGACGTTCTCCTTTTCTGGAAGAGAGCAGAATTCATGTTTCCCTCAATTATTGCAAGTCGCCCTGGCCCTGAAGCAGCAAAGCATCCCCACACCATCACACTACCACCACCATGTAAGTATGATGTTCTTTTTGTGGAATTCTGTGTTTGATTTACACCAGATGTAATGGGACCCCTGTCTTCCAAACAGTTCCACTTTCGACTCATCAGTCCACAGAACACTCTCCAAAAATCTTTGAGGATCATCAAGGTGTGTTTTGGCAAAATTCAGATCAGCCTTAATGTTCTTCTGGGTTAGCACTCTTCCATGGATGGCATTTTTGGCCAGTGTCTTTCTCATAGTGGAGTCATGAACAGTGACCTTTATTGATGCGAGAGAGGCCTGCAGTTCTTTGAATGCTGTCCTTGGCTTTTCTGTGACTTCCTGGATGAGTCATCGATGTGCTCTTGGAGGAATTTTGGAAGGTTGGCCACTTCTGGGAAGGTTCACTACTGTGCCAAGTTTTCTCCATTTGGAGATAATGGCTTTCACTGTGGTTCTTTGGAGTCCCAGAGCCTTTTAAATAGCTTTGTAACCCTTCCCAGACTGGTGTGTTTCAATCACCTTTTTCCTCATCATTTCTGGAATTTCTTTCAACCTTGGCATAGTGTGTTACTGGGTGAGGCCTTTTAGCCAACTTCATGCTGCTGAAAAAGTTCTGTTTAGGTGTTGATTTGATTGAACAGGGCTGGCAGTAATCCTAATTGTCACAATTTAACAGTGCATCTTGAATTATTAGTTTTTATTATTAATATATTAATAAATCAGGTTTCAACAACTTAATGGCAAGTGCTCCGAGTTAATGCAGCTGTGAAAGACGGTGCTTTGAAGTGAAATGTGAGTGAGCAGAACATTCCATTTTACAAATCCATCTTTCTTTGTTTCCTCTGTCCTTGTTTCCTTTCCTTAGATCTTCTCCTAATTTCCTAAGAGGGAGGAGCTAGGAAGTGAGGAAAAGTAGTAAGGAAAGGGAATGAGGATGCACAATTTCAGAAATGAGATGCACCCAGTGACAAGTAAAATCGAGCTTGCGTAGCTCTGCCATGACATTAGTTGGCCTGAAAGAGAAAACCGATGATAGAGAAGACGGTTTACACAAATGCCGCTATAGCGCCCCCATGCAGCAATGCTGAGAATGCAACACATACTTGAGTTGGATTATAAATTGCATTCTGACGAAAGAGAAAACTGTCTGTAAAAGGAGAAATTTTATTTTAATGCACCCCTTGCATTATTTGTTATAGCACCCCTTGAGTATGTAACCCATATTGGTGTTTCATTATGAATTGTGTTATGACACATTTCAGAATGTTACGAAGTGTAAAACAACTCTTGAACTCCTACCTCTGAACTGTGGCATGATATCATTTTCACTGTGAGTGGGCCAGGCTGGTTGATGTCTCTGCTTGTCTCCATGTTGGTCTGTCTTCTCAATTGGCACGTTTGTGGGTGCGTAAGTTTCTATAATTAAAACATCACATGGATATTCAGGCAAAGATTGAAAGAGAGACAGATTGGGACAAAGGGTGTTTAGAGTTACAGAGATAAAGTGTGACAGCACATACATACAAATTGTAACTACAATGAGAGGAATTGAGAAGTGCCCACTTGGAATAAACAGAATCGGTTCAGCGTGAAATTGCAGGACGCAGGCTAATTAAAAGCTCGTCTTCAGAGCTGCGTCTTTGACTGGGAAAGCACCAAAGAGTGAGTGATTACCCAGAGTGCACATGGACACCACTCCAAACCCCATCATTGAGCCAGAGCCAAGTGACACAGCAATAAACCGTGATCAATTGCATTATCTCCCAAATGCAAAGAGAGCTAATTTAGCCTTTGTCCAGCTTCGACTTAATCAATCCTTTTAAATGATTCATCTCAACAAGTCCGTATTTAGACGACGACCCATTCAATTAGAGAGGAGGTTCTAAGTAAACACTGCATTATGAGAGCCAGAGAGAGAAAGAGATTAAGAGTGAGAGAGTGTGAGAGAGAGAGAGAGAGAGAGAGAGACTAGTGACAGAACTAAAAACAGCATAACTGCTGGGTACGTGGAGCAGATTTATACATATATCGTATTAGAGGTCACTGGTTCTTAAACGTAATCCTCAATCACGACTACTATTGCCAAGTTTAGACACTTTAAAGACAACATGAAACAGCATTTACAACTTTTAAACTTCTGCAATGTGATGTACAGTATTTCTGAGTGAAATATATTCATCCTCAAATTAATTTGGGCAGGCCTTTATTTTATACATGATGATTTGATTGAATCCTTAGAAATGACCCAAAATATTGTTTGTTTATCATTTTTACCAACCTGTGAGGCCTTGATTATGTCAGCAGGGAAGAAAAGTAATTTCAGAGGTGGATACATTTACATTTTGATCACAGATAATGAAAATGTTTCTTTTAAGTCAACATGAAAAGGCATTTGCAACCTATTTTACTTCTGTTACGTGACATATTTCTGGGTAACAGAGAGTTTTCAATTAGAAAAAACTATATGGATTGTAAAAAGTAGTGTCTATGTGTAGGGCTGGGCGATAAAACAATATCGATGATAAACATTTGAGTAATTTTCAATATTTCAAAATATTCTACATCTAGACAATCGGATCAGGTATGTTTAGCTAAAAATGCAAGCAGTTCGGCAAAGTTAAAAACAACTAGCTAACTGAATCAGTCATATAATAAATGGGCAGTTAGGGGCAGTGGTGGCTCAGCGGTTAAGGCTCTGGGTTACTGATCAGAAGGTTGGGGGTTCAAGTCCCAGCACCGCCAAGATGCCACTGTTGGGCCCTTGAGCAAGGCCCTTGACCCTATCTGCTCCAGGGGCGCTGTATCATGGCTGACCCTGCACTCTGACCCCAGCCTAGCTGGGATATGTGAAAAAAGAAGAATTTCACTGTATATGTATAATGTGTGATGAATAAAGAAAATTATTAATTATTATAATTATAATTATTATGGTTAGGAAGTATTAGCTGGCTAGCGGCTACATAAGAGCTGCTGTCATGGAAACCAGTAATGAGGCTAAGTATCCGCTAACTAGTAGCTAGCTATCTGACAAGCAATCCAGCTATCGACTAAACACAACAACAACTCCGACGTCCGCTGAAGACAATGTAATTGGTGAAATTGAATCAAAAAAAGGTCACACACCTTATGTAGGATTTAATCCCAAATGGAGTATACTTCTTAAACTTCAAATTAAAAGGTAGCTTACCTGGTGGAGTTTAATTGTAAATAAACAAGTTATTCATTCATTTTTGAGGTCTAACAAACATGGTTTTCATGATACCTTTACTTTCCTATTAATGGTATTAAATGTTGTGATAAATATAGATATTGAACAATATATATAAAAAAAGTAGTTTGATAATATTTTGGCCATATCACCAGCATCTACAGTATATGACAGGTGGTTGGAGGTTAGGAGATGAAAGAGGGATTGGTGACATTCCCCATAAAGGAAAGTTGTTCAAAAGTTATTACATTTTGATAAAAGATTACGAAGACAAACTTTTTTCACCAATTAATTTTTCACAATAATCCTGTGGATTAATAAGTGGATTCCACAATAAGGAACGTGTATTTAAAAAGTACTTCGGGTATATCTTCATTTTGTGTTGACTTTAAAATAACATGCACTCTGGAATTATGCACAATAAGAGCAGGAACATTTATTAAGTATATTAATAAGGTCTATTTTGATTTCATGCTGTCTTCTGCAAATAACACATTTATAATACTGTACTTATAATAAGGAAACTTTCTGAAAAGTGCTAGGGTGGACGTTTAGTCACAGATCTAAATGTTTTAGAACCTTTTTTAAAACTATTTCTATAGTAAATGCTGGATCCCTCTTTAACAGGACATTCTTTCTCGAGTTTAGTTGAATGTCTAATTAAAACAGTAGTCCAACACAAGCAAGATACAACAACGCTTCAGTGTTTTTAACCACACAAGTTCACTTTCCGCAGTCTACAGGTGCATCTCAATAAATTAGAATGCCGTGGAAAAGTTCATTTATTTCAGTAATTCAACTCAAATTGTGAAACTTGTGTATTAAATAAATTCAGTGCACACAGACTGAAGTAGTTTAAGTCTTTGGTTCTTTTTATTGTGATGATTTTGGCTCACATTTAACAAAAACCCACCAATTCACTATCTCAAAAAATTAGAATACATCATAAGACCAATAAAAAAAACATTTTTAGTGAATTGTTGGCCTTCTGGAAAGTATGTTCATTTACTGTATATGTACTCAATACTTGGTAGGGGCTCCTTTTGCTTTAATTACTGCCTCAATTCGGCGTGGCATGGAGGTGATCAGTTTGTGGCACTGCTGTGGTGGTATGGAAGCCCAGGTTTCTTCGACAGTGGCCTTCAGCTCATCTGCATTTTTTGGTCTCTTGTTTCTCATTTTCCTCTTGACAATACCCCATAGATTCTCTATGGGGTTCAGGTCTGGTGAGTTTGCTGGCCAGTCAAGCACACCAACACCATGGTCATTTAACCAACTTTTGGTGCTTTTGGCAGTGTGGGCAGGTGCCAAATCCTGCTGGAAAATGAAATCAGCATCTTTAAAAAGCTGGTCAGCAGAAGGAAGCATGAAGTGCTCCAAAATTTCTTGGTAAGTGGTGCAGTGACTTTGGTTTTCAAAAATCACAATGGACCAACACCAGCATTGCACCCCAAATCATCACAGACTGTGGAAACTTAACACTGGACTTCAAGCAACTTGGGCTATGAGCTTCTCCACCCTTCCTCCAGACTCTAGGACCTTGGTTTCCAAATGAAATACAAAACTTGCTCTCATCTGAAAAGAGGACTTTGGAACACTGGGCAACAGTCCAGTTCTTCTTCTCCTTAGCCCAGGTAAGATGCCTCTGACGTTGTCTGTGGTTCAGGAGTGGCTTAACAAGAGGAATATGACAACTGTAGCCAAATTCCTTGACATGTCTGTATGTGGTGGCTCTTGATGCCTTGACCCCAGCCTCAGTCCATTCCTTGTGAAGTTCACCCAAATTCTTGAATCGATTTTGCTTGACAATCATCAGGCTGCGGTTCTCTCGGTTGGTTGTGCATCTTTTTCTTCAACACTTTTTCCTTCCACTCAACTTTCTGTTAACATGCTTGGATATAGCACTCTGTGAACAGCCAGCTTCTTTGGCAATGAATGTTTGTGGCTTACCCTCCTTGTGAAGTGTGTCAATGATTGTCTTCTGGACAACTGTCAGATCAGCAGTCTTCCCCATGATTGTGTAGCCTAGTGAACCAAACTGAGAGACCATTTTGAAGGCTCAGGAAACCTTTGCAGGTGTTTTGAGTTGATTAGCTGATTGGCATGTCACCATATTCTAATTTTTTGAGATAGTGAATTGGTGGGTTTTTGTTAAATGTGAGCCAAAATCATCACAATTAAAAGAACCAAAGACTTAAACTACTTCAGTCTGTGTGCATTGAATTTATTTAATACACGAGTTTCACAATTTGAGTTGAATTACTGAAATAAATGAACTTTTCCATGACATTCTAATTTATTGAGATGCACCTGTATTTTCCTGTAATCAGTTGATGTAATCTGAATGGCGCTGTATTGTGAATGCACAGCACGTAACTCCTGACCTGGACACATAGGGCAGCAGCTGCCCTCCACTGTGATTGGCTGATGGCAGGGTACAGCAGGGCAGCTGACAGTCGAGCATAAGGTCTGGCCTTGCAGGCAGTAGCAGTGTGTGCAGCTGTCAATGTCCCATCGCTCCTCGTCCATGTACGTCTTTCCATTGAAATGACACACAGCTCGCGGTGTGGCGTCTGGTGAAGAGGTAGCAGAATCACTCAGTCATAACCGTGTCATAAACACCCACTTATAATCAGATGACAGCAAGGCAACTGCTGATTATATCCTTTTCTCTTTCAGTAGCCACTTTTATACATGAAACCCATTATATTGGTGTAAATTGCCAAATTAACTTTTCCGATATGATATTCGCAAAAGAAACGGGTTTCGATGTTTTATATAATGTATGTATTGCTGACATTCGCACATCCTCACCAGAATGCTGTTGAAGTTGCAGTGAAGTGCCTAGATTTTAACGTCTTTCCACTGAAACAGGAAGTGGGGGCGGGACATGTCAAACGGCTCATCCTTTGCTTTTTAAATAACCAATAGTGGGGCTATTAAAAAAGCTTTTAAAAAGGACTGAAAACCTTTGCCTATTGGCAGGGGTTAAATTAGGATTTTTGAGGTGGCAGAAAACCTTAAAAACAAAAACAAAACAAAAAAACACTACCTTCTCCCCACCCCTGCTGCCACCACACATTTTCTTCCCACTGGTTGCATTAATTTGTGATAATACTGGAACAGAAGAGGGCAGCGGAGTGAGGCAGAGCTCGTGTGTGCTTAAAACAGTGCCGCTTTAAGCAAATATACTGGACCAGGTTCTGATACAGACTACAGGGAAGCATAACACTTATGTAATTGATTTTAAACGTTTTTTTCTAGTGAGCACACTCGCTAAATGGAGACAGAATGCATAAAAAAACTGAACTGGGCCTGCCTGCAGTAAATATAATGAAGTGACGAACACTGCCAATATTATTTTTCTTTTTTTAATCAGAGCTGCCTGAATGTCGTTCTGGATCGTTCCACCCCAGTTTAACCCCTGCATATTGGTTTAACTGCTGACCTATCTCACATACATCAACAGAGAAGCATCAGACATATCAGCGGAAGAGCAAGTTATGACATTTTGTATTAAAGATTATGAGGACAAACAAATATGTACGGATGAGTCCTAAGACCAGTAACATGCATTAAGAAAATAAATAGGGTAAATTTTTATTTCATGCCAACTTTAAATGTAATGTAATTTGCGGGAAAAACCCTTTAACCAGCAGTGTGTGAAATGCAGTTAGTGTAATATAGTATTTGCATTTAATGCTCAGATACCAAGAAGCTTTTTCACTTCAGTTTCAGTCCAATTTGACTAAATTTTTTTTCCACAACATAGCTAGCTGGCTAGCTAAATCGACAGATTTTTGACTGCTCTTTCAGGAATTTGTGATAAAGACGTGAGTCTGAGCTCCACCCCATCAAGCCTTCAGAATTTCTTCAGAATCCCTCAACAGTGCAAACGAATGGGCAACTAAAGTCAGATTGTCAGATTCATCAGCCAATCAGATTGAATTATTTGTTCTTGGTGGGTGTGATCTTAAGGATATGTCCCGGTCGAGGCCTTCTAGCTGGCCTTGAGTGATGCAATCACACTTAAAGTGATGTACGTAATTTGAAAGCAAAGAGTGCAAGATCGTCATCACTGCCGCTATCACCATTGAGAAAGAGATCCTTATGGATTTAAAAACATGAGATGTTCTGCATGACTGTGTGATTGCTTAATTTATTAAACAGGAAAGGAGGACTGAGCATTCAGTGTCAAATCAAGTTTTGAAAAGAAGTGCTCCATTCCATTCAACTCGGAAATTCGGATTTTACAACTTCCTACTAGGAAAAGTGCAATGGAATGCATCTTGAAGTCAGAATTACAACTTGTAGTTTCGTGCAGAAATTCTCAACTCCGATTTTGCTGAGATGCAGGGGCATGATGTCACACAAACATGTTGAAACTCAGGGAGATATACAAAGTGATAAACCTTCACTTTATTAAGTAATATCGATAAATGAGTTCTTTTCCACATTACATGATATTAAAGCTTGTTTAACAAATGCCTGCAGAAACAGGTGTATAAAACATTATAATATCTTTTGATAATCGTACACCTGAAGCACAAATGCTAGCGCTGCAGCATTGTTTAACAGTTGGGATGCCAGAAGACATCTCTAATGAGAGTCAAACCCTTGCTAAGCTAACGGGAGCATTGCAGTTTTGTTTCCTTAAACGTCATCTTCCAAATATCAGGGAATGGAATGCATTTATGGTCGGAGATATCAAGTAGGAATATCCCAGATTCAACTTGAATGGAACGCAGCATAACCATGTACCCTGACGAAACGAAATTTATTGCAAGCAACATTTAAATCGCAAATATTGTTAGATATATTTTTCCAGGTATTATAGACCTCCTTGGTAGATTCATATGAAAAATTATGATTTTTGACGTTCATTTCACAAAACAGTCATGCTGCAGTTAAAATTAGGCTTGCTTGAGCATTAAGTGTCATTTAGAGTTCTGGCTTACGTGCGTGGACGTGTTTTTAAAATGTCAGTTGGTATTATTAGTTGACTGCCACGTAATGTATGATAGGCATAGCGTCTTATTCATTGTGAAACTGTGTTTTCTTAATAGCATGAATCACACTGAAGGCCTAGACTTAAAATGCACGGCCCGCGGCTGTCTATATGGCACATTATGTAGCAATTTGTGACTGATTGTCACTGATGTACGTAAATAACGATTCAAATTTGTATCTGTGTTTCACGCAAAGCTATCAAATGGCTTCCGAAGATGTGGAATATAAAATGATGTCAACTTTATTCTGATGGCAAAGGCTATGTGTGTTAAACTGCCTAGTTTGGGCAAACATGCTTGTTTCACTTTTGCTACACCTCAGTTCAATGGTACAGAATGATTGTATTAAAAGAGTGATGCAGTGTGGTATCCAGAAATGTCCAGGCATGTTATGTTAACCTTTTAGGAGAACAAACCTAGACAGTAGGGGCAGCACTGGCCTTTCCTGAGCACAGGTCGGGGGCAGTTGACGGGTGGGCAGGACTCAGGGAAGCAACTGATGGCTCCATCCAGACAGACACAGCTGTAGCAGACATTGGGTTTCCATGATTCAGCAGCCAGGAAGATATCACCATTCTCATTCCTGCAGTAACTGGGCATACTGTCATTACTGGGCATCTGAGGGGTGACAGGGTCATCTGAAGGGAGAACAAAGAAAATTATTTATTTACTAAGAAATCACTACCACAATGTTGATGGGGAAATATATACAGCTCTGGAAAAAATTAAAAGACCACTGCACAACTATTCCCACTGCAATCCCAAATTCTGAATAAAAATATTGTCATTTAGAGCATTTATTTGCAGAAAATGACAACTGGTCAAAATAGCAAAAAAGATGCAGTGTTTGCAGACCTCAAATAATAAAAATAAAACAAATTCATATCATTTTTAAACAACACAATACTAATATTTTAACTTAGGAAGAGTTCAGAAATCAATATTTGGTGGAACAACCCTGATTTTCAATCTTTCAAAACAACTTTCATGCGTCTTGGGATGCTCTCTACCAGTCATTCACATTGCTGTTGGGTGACTTTATGCCACTCCTGGCGCAAAAATTCTAGCAGCTCGGCTTTGTTTGATGACTTGTGGCCATCCATCTTCCTCTTGATCACATTCCAGAGGTTTTCAATGGGGATCAGGTCTGGAGATTGGGCTGGCCATGACAGGGTCTTGATCTGGTGGAAGCAAGTTTTCTTGCAGGATAACCTTGTACGTGGCTTGATTCATGTGCCCTTCACAAAGACGAATCTGCCCAATTCAAGCTTTGCTGAAGCACCCCCAGATCATCACTGATCCTCCATCAAATTTCACAGTGGGTGCGAGACACTGTGGCTTGAAGGCCTTTCCAGGTCTCCGTCTAACCATTAGATGACCAGGTGGAGGATTGGTGATTATCTGGGGGTGCTTCAGCAAGGCTGGAATCGGGCAGATTCTTCTTTGTGAAGGACGCATGAATCAAGCCACGTTCAAGGTTATCCTGCAAGAAAACTTGCTTCTTACTGCTCTGACAATGTTCCCCAACTCTGAGGATTGGTTTTTCCAGCAGGACAATACTCCATGCCACACAGCCAGTTCAATCAAGGTGTGGATGGAGGACCACCAGATCAAGACTCTGTTTTTACGAGCCGCATCAATAGGTGGCAGCATGACTCAACAAACGTCAGAATGAGAACCACTCACTAAGGAAGCACAACAGGATACAGGAATCTTAAGATGCATTACTCAATGCTTTATTTATCTGAAACAATAATAAAATGTATGAAAATAATTTTTAAAATAAAATTAATTACACGATATGCCGATTAATTCGTCAAATTAATCACAGTTAAATTGCAAGCATCATTATTTGCTGAGAAAATCCCCCAAATAAAGATAATTAATTATAAATAATACATAACAATTCAAATATTTATAAATATAATATGTAGGGCCTATAATAAATATATAATACTCACTGAAATTCAGTTTGAAATAAATTGCATTATTATGGCAGATCAATAAAGCATTGATTAGACAATACAAACAGTGGTTTAAGAACTCAATATTTTGTTTGTTTTATTCTCATATCATGGAACAAGCCTACAGTTAACAGCAGTCTGTTTTGTATTGTTTGTCAATATGTCCAGTTCTTGCGGAAGTCTGTGCTATTTTTAACTGTCGCTCTATATACATTTGCGTGACTCAGACGGACGCATTTGGAGCGTGTCACTGGTATTCAGCATCATAAACACCACATTTTTAGGATGCTGTGTCAAGTTAAAATAGTGGAAATTTTGAAAATCGTATCTCAAAATTTCTGTATTCTGTTGTGCTTCCTCAGTGAGCAGTTCTCATTCTGTTTCTGCGCTGCTTGTGAGGTTTGTTGAGTCGTGCTGCTACCTATTGATGTGGCTCGTGAAAACAGATGTACTTCAAGATTAAATTGCTCATATGGTAGGAAAATCTGTACATTTATTATGGAATTTACGTACACGTTAGTGGACATGATTAATTGTGTAAATTTTTTAACATGTTTTTTATTTTATATATATATATATATATATATATAAGTAATTGTACTAAATTAACATGTTAAATCGACAGCCCTAATATTTATTATAGGGCCTACATATTATATTTATAAAAATTTGAATTATTGTGCATTATTTATATATTTTTTTGCATTATATATATATTATCTTTATTTGGGGGCTTTTCTTAGTAAATAATGATGTATGCGATTAATTAATCTGCATGTCATGTAATTAATTTGATAAAAATTGATTTACAGCCCTAATACATATATTTCTTTATTTTGGGGATTTTTGGCATTGTGACATTTTTATGACAATTAAACACATTCCCTCTCCAATTCTCATTACTGTTAAGTGTCCCGATGTTTTACTTTTTAATTCTGGGATATTATATTTACATTCTTCTGTAATACAGTACTGTAAAACAATACAATAAAAAAATGGTAATGAAAATAAGATTTTTGCCTTAAATTAATGAGAATTTTAGGGAAAAATGTGCATAGTATCACTTTGTAATAACTAATTATTTTGATAAGAAATGTGATTTGGACATGTTTCTGACAGTTTAATGAGACTTACCCTGATCATTGCTCTCAATTTAAATGAAACATTGATTCCGTGGTTAGAAAATCAGTGATATTCAGTTTACTAGTTCAAATCAGAGTCAAAACTAAACAGTTGATGATTGAAAATAACTACTGAAGACATGGATTGCCAGACAGAGGATGATGGTTTAAACTAACCACTGATATTAAAGCATTGCATCCAAGCATTAACTGAAATTATGAACTAAAAGTTTACTAAAATTGTTTCCTATGGTTATCAAGAGGCTGTATTTGCTCCACACTACAACATGTGAGTGAGAAAGTTTCTAACACGGCTTCTCATCCTCTGGTTAAAGCAAGAAATGTCAACACATTTTATTTGGCTAAAACACAGATGTCTTCAACACATCAATATTCATTACAATGCAAACAATCTCTGTAAGACACATATCTTCATTTTGTAATTTCATTAAGAAAGCTGAAACTCATTTCAGAAGGGATGAGAACATTCTAAAGAGCAAAGGAAGTTTGTTATAGTTAAGTAGCTGGAACATTTTCTGAAGTGTGCATCCATTCTATTCCTCTGTCCTCTCTAGCTCTCAGAGTGTTGATCATGTAATTGCTGTGCCCATGCACTATTCATCATTTTCCCCCAAACGCATGCATTATGCACATTCACATTGTGTTAACTTTCCTTCTGTTATAGTTTTGCAAGGTGTCTCACGCATCTACGCTCTAAAAGTCCTCGCAAATATGCACATTTAAAAAAAATATTTTTTTTGTGTCTTCCTTGATTGAGAAGATATTACATCTACCTCGACTCTTTCTTGACCTTATTGTTTTGTAATGTCCTTTTAAATAAAGTTTTTAGTAAGTTACAGCATGCCTGAGGACTTTATCTTTGGCACAGTCAATATTTAAATCTGTAAGAAACATTTCCTTAATGATCGATACATCAATTATTGATCAACACGTTATTTCCTCTGTATGTTTTTGAGGCATCAATTTATTGAAATTAGCTTACATTTAAATTAAAAGCCTAATTTGTGTGCTTTCTAATTCACTGTCAGTTGGACTTGTTTAATGTAGCATGGTGTAGTAGCTTTGGGAGACCACAAGGGGATGATATAACATTTATTGTACTTAATACTGAAGACTGTAGCACACCGGACGAGAAGCTCAGCTTCGCAGGTAGTACAAGGCACAGGTATCACACACAGTTTTTGTACTTTTTCAAGAATGTACAAAGTTAAATTTTGCAGGTAAGTGTAAATGTGCAAACTGGTGTAAATGTGCAAACTGAACAATTAAAAATGGTGACATTTATTATGCAGTTTCTATGTATATTCAAGCTGTCAAACCACAAAAAGATAAACTGAAAATACATAGTGTAGGCCATATGAAAGATACATATACACAATATATCATCCAGTGATGGCTAGAGTAAATAATCCATGTCCTTTGATAATGATTTGGGTCAAATTTAGTGGAAAACTATGCGAGTTGTGCTCCGTGTCGCTGTAGAATTTTGAGCAGCCTCCAAATTCGTAGCTAGACGTCAGCGGTGTGCGTACCTTCATAGAAAATAATTGTTTTGAATTTTAGAAGGCACCAAGTCGTCCGTGTGTGACCCCCTTTAAGTTACCCTGCTGCTCATATTTTACCAAAATTGAGAAATATATATGATGTGACATAGACTCTTGTGCAACGATTAGCCCAATTAGTATCAGGAAAAAATGCAGATATAGATTGATAATCATCAGGCAAATTTTCTAATTATTGATGTGAGGAAAAGCCTAATATCTGTCCATTTGTAACTTCTTTTGTTGACAGCTCACCTGGACAGTGAGGGCAGCAGGAATCCTGTGTTCTGATTGGACTGTGGCAAAGCAGGGGCGGGCATACTTCCGTCTCACAAAGCACACGGCCGCTGTGGCAGGTGCATTGAGTGCAGGAATCAATGTTCCATGTCTCGCCCTCCACAAAGTACTCTCCACCCGGAGCCAAACACACAGATGCCTCGCTCAGCTCTGGCTTATGAGAACTGGACTCTTCTGAAAGAGACAGTGGAGCATTAATGCAATGCCGGAAAGAGATTTTTACCTCTATGCTGAAAAATACTGTGCACTTTGCAAGATTTTTAATGTAAACAAGGTTTCAAAGGTGAATATTATGAATACATGTCTGGGACATATTTTACTCCAAAATATCTATTTATCTATTTGGGGGGGGGGGGAATTCAAATGATTATTAATGGTGATTTTAAAAAGATTCCCATTATTGTATTACAGTAAAAAAATTACTGTAGTAAAAACTATTTTTTGAATTCAGCATAAATTAAAGGCAGTACAACAAATGGTTTTATGGCATTAAGGTAATGACAATTGAGGGGGAAGGGGTGCTTAACTGTCAAAAAAATACACTTAATTTTAAATATAAATGCAAAAATAATCATATATTTTATGTTTTATATTTAATTTTTTCACCCCCCCCCCCAACATTTCCTAAATTGACTTTTAAATTAAATGCACAAAAACAGTATCATTAAGTATCCACAAATCATAAGCTTCTTTACATATTGTGAGGTGCTGACTTACCTGGGCAGGTGGGGCAACAGTGGCCGGTTCGGATGATGGGGTTGTCACAGAGGGGCACAGGGCAAGAAATGAGGGCACACATTTCTCTCCCAGCATGGCAGTAACAATCTCTACAGCCGTCATGCCAGCTCTGCCTGTTCTCATGCCTCTGGCCATCCATAGACAGACAGGAGCCCAGTTTCACTGGCGGAGCTACAGATGACGAGCTCTGATCTACACAGAGAAACATATGAAAGAACATAAACACATTATCTCAATCCCAGCATTCACAAACAATACTGTGCAAAAGTTTTAGGCACTTGTGAAAAATGTTGCATAGTGAGGATGTATTAAAAAATAATGCCATAAATAGTTTTCATTTATCAATTAACATCATACAAAGTCCAGTAAACATAAAAAAGCTAAATCAACATATGGTGTGGCCACCTTTGCCATTAAAACAGCACCAATTCTCCTAGGTACACCTGGACACAGTTTTTCTTGGTTGTTGGCAGATAGGATGTACCAAGCTTCCTGGAGAATTCACCACAGTTCTTCTATCTATTTAGGCAGTCTCAATTACTTCTGTCTCTTCGTGTAATCTCAGACTGACTCTATGTTCAGTGGGGGTCTCTGTGGGGGCAATGCCATCTCTTGCAGAGCGTCCTGTTCTTCTATTCTAATCTTTTCTATTTGCAAAAGTACTGTTTGGGAGTCTAAAATGTAGTTTTCCTATTGACACACTGAAGCTGAAGAAATAAATAACCATCTTAAGACAAATGTTTTTGTGAAACATCTTAAGTGCCCAAAACTTTTGCACAGTACTGTATCTTACAAAAGTACTGTGGCAGGATGTTGCTCTTTCAAGCTCAGGAGAAATAATGACTTCTCATTTCATGTTTCACTCAAAAATCTACTTTGTGTCAGATGCTGTCCTATGGAATGGTATCAGATGTTAACATCATGGTACTTTTTTGTATATCGTAAGACCATTTTTGTACCATGATAAAACCATGGTTCCCTATCTGCACTCACTCGACGTTGTGTCGATGTAGTGACACTAGGGGTCACTCTTGGGAGCCCCAAACACCTCTGATCTTTGAGAAAAGGCCAATGGGAATTGGCGAGTGGAATTTGCATGCCACTCCCCCGGACATACGGGTATAAAAGGAGCTGGCTCGCAACCGCTCATTCAGATTTTCTCTTTGGAGCCGAGCGGTTCTATTCATTGAGCTGAATTCATCCACCGAGTTCATTCACCTTATCTGCTGGATTTATGGTGCATTTCAGCAGCTTCTCCCCCTCTGCACCAGTGGAGTGCAGAGAACGCCCCTGGGGGCTTCGGCAGGCTAAAAGAGTATATTCTCTCTCTAAAAGAGTATATTTTCTTCAACTAAAAGAGTGGCACTTATGGGAGCGTCTTTTTAAAGATGCCTTTCCGTTTGTGTATAATTCCTGGTTGCAGTCGTTACCTCTACGCTTCTGATGGCCACGATCGCTGCCTTACGTGTTTGGGCGCCACCCATGCAGATACATCGTTCGTGGATGGGTCATGTCCTCATTGTGAGAACATGACTATGGCAACGTTTGTAAGAGGGAAAGCCACCCCAGTGGCTTCCCACCTCGGTCCTTCTACCTACGGGTATGAGGCTGCATCGGCTAGCACTGGGGGCGATTTGGGGACCTCAATGGGAGCACCTCCGCCGGGAAACCCCCCAAGGACCTCCCATTCCCCAGCACGCTCATCTGCCCTGGTTGTGTTCTGGGATGAGATCGCCGGCTCATCTCAGAGCGAGTTCGTGTTCTCATTCGGGGCTCGCAAAGAGGATGAGCTGTCGATCGCAGCATTGGAGAGTGGGCTCATCCAGTCCGATGCTGAGGCCTCGGCTGGGCTTCCACTTTGGGTATGGTCGCCCAGTTAGAGGCCGACACGGAGCGGAATCCTCCATTCTCCCCTGAACCCTCGCGGCTCGATGATTGGTTCCTAGACCCAGAGCACCGCTCACGGCCGCACACCACCCTGGTCCCTTTCTTCCCGGAGGTGCATGAGGAGCTGACAAGGTCGTGGAGGGCACCTTTCACTGCCCTATCCCAGTCTTTCAGCTCCCCCGCTCTCACTACCCTCGATGGTGGGGCTGCCTGGGGGTATTCAGAGATTCCCCAGGTGGATAAGGCGATTGTGGTGCACCTGTGCCCGCAGAGCGCCACCACCTAGCGGGGCCACCCGAAACTCCACTCCAGGGCCTGTAGGCTTACGTCGTCTCTTGCGACTAAGGCCTACAGTGCCGCTAGACAGGCCGCCTCTGCCCTGCACGCCATGGCTCTACTGCAAGTACACCAAGCCAAGGCGCTAAAAGAACTGCACAAGGGTAGTTCTGACCCGGGATTGATGCAGGAGCTGCGCTCGGCGACCGACCTTGCTCTCTGGGTGACGAAGGTCACGGTGTGGTCTCTCGGGCAGGGGATGTCCACCCTGGTGGTCCAGGAGCGCCACCTTTGGCTCAACCTGGTCGAGATGAGGGAGGCTGACAAGGCACGGTTCCTTGATGCCCCCATCTCCCAGGTTGGCCTGTTCGGCGACACCATCGAGGACTTTGCCCAGCAGTTCTTGGCGGTGAAACAGCAGATGGAGGCTATTCAGCACATCCTGCCCCGGCACAGTTCAAGACCCCGCACCCGGTCTGCTCGTCGCCAAGGGCGTCCTCCTGCTGCAACAGCACTGGCTCCGCCGCAGCCCGGTCTCGGCGTGGAGCCACTCGCAGGAAGCAGACGCCACCCGTCTCATGACCAAGAACCCGAGGAAGGTTTTGAAGCGCCCCTGAGATGGGTGACCCAGGGACGTGGAGACCCACTGCTCTGGAGCTGGTGGACAGACTACTCCACCCCCGGTGGAGGGCCGGGAGGAGAATCTTTTGTTTCCTTTTTCTTTGATTCGCTGCATGCCCGAGGGGCTGCGGTACCCAAAATTTCAACAAAAGAGCGGTTTCCTAATTCCCTGGGTCACATATCCGGTGCTAACGGCCATCGTTGTCACGACCGCAGACCACTGTTCCCTTATGGCAGGTATGGCGCTCCAGGGGCGCCCCCCTGCCCCTGCACGCCCAGCTGTGGCACAAACACGTCCACGCCAGGCTGGTTCTGATGGACTGCGGGGATGATATTCCTCCTCCCCCCTCCCTGACCGGCCCTATGGTGGGTGTCCGGAGCCAGGTAAGTGCTTCGATGTCCCTGGACTCAGCACGGCCATGGGGTCAGGCTCGAGCCCCCTCGACTTGGCGCCTCAGGCTCCGGCCCACCGCGAGGCCCCACCCGCCAGTACGTCCAACGTTATTGTCCCCTTGGTCCCCCTCGCCCAGAGTTTGGATATGTGGCTTGCGCTCACGATGGCTGACCAGGACCGTCCGACTCAGCTACGCGATTCAGTTTGCCAGACGCCCGCACAGGTTCAGCGGCGTCCGCTTCACCTCGGTGAAGGGCGAGAACGCCGCTGCCTTGCGTGCGGAGATCGCTACCCTTCTGCGGAAGGGTGCGATAGAGCCTGTCCCACTGGCCGAGATGGAAAAGGGGTTTTAAAGCCCCTACTTCATCGTACCGAAGAAAGGTGGTGGATTGCAGCCAATCTTGGACCTGCGAGTACTGAACCGGGCTTTGCACAGACTCCCATTCAAGATGCTGATGCAAAAACACATTTTAGCGAGCGTCCGGCATCAAGATTGGTTTGCAGTGGTAGACCTGCAGGACGCGTACTTCCACATCTTGGTTTTGCCTCGACACAGACCCTTCCTGCGGTTTGCTTTCGAGGGCCGGGCCCTCCCTTTCGGCCTGTCCTTGTCCCCTCGCGTCTTCACAAAAGTCGCAGAGGCAGCCCTTGCCCCGCTAAGGGAAGTGGGCATCCGCATCCTCAACTATCTCGACGACTGGCTAATCCTAGCTCACTCTCGGGATTTGTTATGTGACTCAGTCTCGATGACAGTCGGTGCTGAACTGTCTGAAAGCATTCAGACAGAAAACGGGGGTCACAATGAAACTTTTTCAGAGGCTCCTGGGGCATATGGTATCCTCAGCGGTGGCTACACCGCTCGGGTTGATGCATATGAGACCGCTTCAGCACTGGCTTCAGACTCGAGTCTCGAGATGGGCATGGCGCCTTGGGACAGATCGCATGGTCGTCATGCATCTCTGTCGCCGCCTCTTCAGCCCTTGGTCAGACCTGGCATTTCTTCGGCCTGGAGTTCCCCTAGAGCAGGTCTCCAGGCATATCGTTGTCACGACGGATGCCTCCAAGACAGGCTGGGGTGCCGTATGCAATGGGTACACAGCTACCAGCTCTTGGACCGGCCCATAATTGCGTTGGCACATCAACTGCCTCGAGTTGCTGGCAGTGCTGCTCGCCCTGCGGAGGCTCCGGCCATTGATCCAGGGCAAGCATGTGTTGGACGGACGGACAACATGGTGATGGTAGCATACATCAACCACCAAGGTGGCCTACGCTCCCGTTGCAACTCACCCGCTGTCTCCTCCTCTGGAGTCAGCAGTGCCTCAAGTCGTTGCGAGCCACTCACATCCCGGTTACGCTCAGGGGAGAGTGGAGACTCCACCCCCAGGTGGTCCAGCTGATTTGGAGTCGATTCGGTCAAGCGCAGGTAGACCTGTTTGCTTCCCCTGACTGAGGCCCCCCTTGGTACAGATGCGCTGGCACACAGCTGGCCCCCGGGACTACGCAAGTATGCGTTTCCCCCAGTGAGCCTATTCGCACAGACCCTGTGCAAGGTCAGGGAGGACAAGGAGCAGGTCCTGCGGTGGTAGACACAATCACTCAGGCTAGGGCCCCATCTACGAGGCACCTGTATGCCTTGAAGTGGCGTCTGTTCACTAAGTGGTGTTCTTCCCGACCTGAGGACCCCCAGAGATGCGCAGTCGGATCGGTGCTTGCCTTCCTGCAGGACAGGCTGGAGGGGCGGCTGTCCCCCTCCACCTTGAAGGTGTATGTAGCCTCTATATTGGCACATCACGATGCAGTAGACGGTAAGTATTTTGGGAAACACGACTTGATCATCAGGTTCCTGAGAGGCGCTAGGAGGTTGAATCCCCCCAGACTGCGCCTCATTCCCTCATGGGATCTCTCCATGGTCCTGCAGGGCCTGCGGGGAGCCCCCTTTGAGCCCCTGGTGTCAGTTGAGCTAAAGGAATTCTCCTTGAAGACTGCCCTCCTGACTGCGCTCACATCCATCAAGAGGGTAGGGGACCTGCAGGCATTCTCTGTCAGCAAAACGTGCCTGGAGTTTGGTCCGGGCTACTCTCACATGATCCTGAGACCCCGACCGGGCTATGTGCCCAAGGTTCCCATGACCCCGTTTAGGGATCAGGTGGTGAACCTGCAAACGCTGCTCCAGGAGGAGGCAGACCCAGCCTTGGTGTTGCTGTGTCCGGTGCATGCTTTGTGCATCTATTTAGATCGCACGCAGAGCTTTAGAAGCTCTGAGCAGCTCTTTGTCTGCTTTGGCGGACAGCGGAAAGGGAGCACTGTCTCCAAACAGAGGATCGCCCACTGGGTCATTGATGCCATCGCGAATGGCATATCACGGCCAGGACATGCCGTCCCACTTGGGGCTGCGAGTCCACTCTACTAGGAGTGTGGCGGCCTCCTGGGCCCTGACCAATGGCGCCTCTTTAGCAGACATCTGCAGAGCAGCGGGCTGGGCAACACCCAACAACTTTGCAAGGTTTTACAATCTCCAGGTTGAGCCGGTCTCGTCCCGTGTGTTATCAGGTACAAGCAGGTAAGTTCCGGGACAGCTGGCCGGGTGTACCGTTTGCGCATAGCACCTTTCCCCTCCCCGAGGTGAAGACGTGCGCTTTGACTCCCAGTCGTGTTCACAAATTTGTGGACCCTGGATGACTTCCTCCTTAGCCCTGTGGCAGGTGGGTTTGCGGAGAAACTTCCTGCCGGCCTAGTATGTGTGCTAACTAGGCCCAGTACTGGGGTAGGTGCTCCACATGCGCTAGTTCCCTGTAGGTAACCCCGTGTGATGTATCTTCTGCAAAATTGTTTCCCTTTTGGTAAACTGCATCTTCCTTGGGCAGAGGGCCTCTGCCCCTGGTCACCGTATCTGTAGAGCTCCTCCCCCTTTGGGTAGAACCTACCACGGGACTTTTCCACATGACATACTTCCGACAAAACTCGGTAAGACCATATGGCGTGGCACCCCCCGACGTGGACACTTATGGCCCCCAGTCGGTTAACGATTTCCACTCTTTTTGGGGAGAAAAAGAGGAGAAGAGGCCATGGCTGGACTAGCCTGTCCCCATTTTTTTGGGCAGTTGACTTGTCCCCAAGATACAGGGGACCATTCGACGCTCATAGGAGCATTGGGGGAGGTTACACAGTGGTCTGCCCGTCTCGAACCGCCAGTCCATGTAACACAGTTCAGTTCTTGTGGCATTTCGTATAGGGACCGCTAGTGTCATTACATCGACACAACGTTGAGTGAGTGACAGATAGGGCATGTCTTGGTTACTTTCGTGACCTCCGTTCCCTGATGGAGGAAACGAGACATTGTGTCCCTCTTGCCACAACACTGAGCTACCCGCTGAAATAGCCAGGACCTTGTCTCGGCTCCTCAGCACAAAACCTGAATGAGTGGTTGTGAGCCAGCTCCTTTTATACCCGTATGTCCGGGGGAGTGGCATGCAAATTCCACTCGCCAATTCCCATTGGCCTTTTCTCAAAGATCAGAGGTGTTTGGGGCTCCCAAGTGTGACCCCTAGTGTCACTACATCGACACAACATCTCGTTACCTCCATCAGGGAATGGAGGTTATGAAAGTAACCAAGATGTTTTCTTTAAAGTACCTTGGAATACTATATAAATACCATGTTTTAGGAATATCAAGCAGTATCCTAAAAATATGTGCTAAGCATAGACATTTGAATGCATTTATAGTGTATGCAAAGCATAATTCAAACTTCTTTGAAGGAGGTTGTATTGTAGACACAGAAGTTTGGTTCTAAGAGATGCTTTGGCATATTAATAGTGAAATATGGAAGCCAGAGTATTCAGAATCATATCTACATTTACATTCCAGACATTTGACCTCTTCAGTGAAACACTTTCACCGACTGCTCCTCTGCAGACAGCGTGAAATGACAAAATATGCAAGTGTTGCCTCACATCCCCCAAAGCCCAGAACACAAAACATTCTCCAATCTCATTCTATCTGCCAAGAGCTTCACCTCTCACCGCCTCTTCATAACAGCAGCCGGGCCCCAGTCAATATCACACAACCATTTCACATTGATTAAAATCCTGTCTGGCTGATCTGAGGTGGATGCACACTTTCAAAAATTCAACCCAAACCAGATTAAAAAAAGCCTCTTCTCGCTCTTCCGTCTCATTAAACGGCCCGAGCTTGTGAATATTTCACGTGCCAGCTTCATCATTGAGGCCGAATCAAATGAGAACACAAGAGGTGTATGAATAATGGAGGGGTGCGAGTAACTGTGTGCCTGATTTTGTGTACAACAGGTGGCTCTCAGAATAAATGGGGAAACATGGGGAGGGTGGATGAGTCATGCTGGAGACCCTGGACTCTGTGAATATAATGCTCAGCAGTCTTCTGTGAAACATACGGCACACGGCTCGCACTTCAACACTTTCTGTAAATTAAAGAAATAACACCTTGACATATCGATCCAGCTGCAAGGGGCTGAAGTTAGCACTCCATAACATCAGAAACCAACATTTAAAACAATCAAACCTGACAAAATTCCTTTCTTCAATTATATTGATTATATTTTTTAAATATTTTTTATTTTAAATTTTATAAGTTTAAAGGTGCTGTAAGCGATTTCAGCCATTCTACTTCCACGAGACTGAGCCATTGAATTAGCCACGCCTCCTCTTTCCAAAACTCTACACTCCAAAGATAACAAATTAGCTTTATTGAGACCAACATTATGCAGAAATGGTTGTTTAAAACAACAGCAGCAAAATAGCACCCTCAACAGACAACTGTTATGAACAACATGGCTTAAAATTGGCAGTAAGCCTCAATGATTCACTGCAACTACAAAACTATGAGAAATGCACAAAATGACTGACAGGTCGAAAGCGTCATTTTTATTTGCTGTTTACAGAATCTAGTGCTGTCACAGAGAGAGGTGAGATATCTTACAACACTTAATATCTTTCAGGGAGTACAATTTTGTTTTTTTGCATACCTTTGCATGAAAAATATATATATATATATATATTCGCTTACATCACCCTAAACAAAATTTACATTCATTCTTTATTTAACATTTTATCAAATTTGAACGTTCACAAAAAAGGTTCTGATCAGTGTTAGCTGTCTATAGCAAGGGGTGTTTTATAACATTAAATGCAGTAATAAGTAGGGCTGTTGATTTAACATGTTAATTCAGTGTGATTTACACAATGAATCATGTCCCCAGACCACTATAAGGATTATTCATACCATCAGAGCAACTCAAGCTTAAAGTATCACCTCTATTCAGCAGGGGGCAGTAAGCAAAACTCCAAATATGTAGGCAACACACAGCAGTGCAGACAACAAACCACACTCAGGTTTGCTTGACACTAGTGACAGAACAAGACGAGAACGTGTTCTTGCGTTCAAACACAGCAGGATGGAGCGCAATTCCAAATGCAGGGATCTCGAGTCGTGTTTTTCAAAGTTTCAAACTGCATTTAACTTGACACAGCAACCTAAAAACACTGCGTTTATGACATGACACAACCAAAGTGAGACGCTCCAAAAGCATCCGTCTGATTATATAATACATTTATCTTGGACAGATTGACAAATTAAAATGCAAAATGGACTGCAATGATAAGCTTTTGTTCAAAATGGCAAAGTGGCTTTTATGTTTTTGCCCAACCAACCTCGACTGTTACAAAAAGCGTCAGGACATTGTGTCATTCTCTTTTTTTTTTTTCTATTTCTATTTTGTTCTGTTGTGTAGTTCCATATGCAGTGAAATTTCATTGGTTCAAAATCCTGGTCCCCTGTAACGTTGTTGGGCAGACAAGGCAGGCAGGAACAGACAAAGGAGCAGATGAAGACGATGATGAAGTGTTGTGAACCCAAATGCAGTTAATTCCAATAAATCTAAACATGAAATACAAAGCATGAATCCAAAATGTAAAACAAAACGAAAACCTAAACATGAACTTGACCTTGACTAATAAACTTGACTGAAACTAGACTTGACTGGAAAGGACTTGAGTAGACTAAAAAAACCAACATCCTACATGCACAATACCTGCCACCCACAATAGCAAACACGATGGCATAAAAATACACGGACATTGGCAAACACATGACAATGACAACCAATAACAAGACTGAACTAATAACAAGATAATAAGACAATAAACCAATGAGAACAAGACAAATGAACATGAGGGAAACAAGATAACACATGACTAGACAAGGAAGTGAAATAATTTAAAAATAAAAGACCTGAAAACATGAACATGAATCTAAACATGAAACAAGAACACACAAATATGTTACATCCACATAGCTGTATACAGAATTTTAAACGTCAAATATGTTCTAATTGGCTTTTTTTGTACAGCATTGTGCAGCAGTTTCGCTTTAACTGCTTTCAGTGTGGACAGACAAATTACTTGTCACTGGAAACTTGTCCCAATGCACTTGATTAGGACAGTGTAACAGGCCACAAGTATATCAGCTACTTTACAGTGGCTTTGAATGTGTCTCAACCAATCAGAATTTGAAGCTGGAACCATCCATTTTATATTCGAAAATATACAATCGTTAATTTTTTACAAAAAAAGCAAAAGAAGAGGCCTACCTCTACACTGACAAATAGGACAGCCCAACTCATCGTGCTGGAAGCCCACTGGACAGGTCTTGTCACATGGCAGCTCAGGGCATTTCTTGCAACGGCAGGTATTACAGCCATGCTTGTTCTTACTGATAAGAGAAAAAGAGAGAGGGAGAGAAAACAAGATAGATTAAAAGAGACGTACAGACTTACAATATGCACAGAGAAATAAATTGCCATAAATACAGTATAATAACTAGATTTTTGCCACCATAATAACTTGATTTTTGCCACCACGATTCTAGGATGACTTTGCTTTGCATTTTCTATATAAGATTGCTTAGAAAAGTAATAGCACATTCGTAGCACAAACGGTGCAGGACATTACATGCCAAACTTTGTTCAAGTCTCAAAACCTAAGCATGAGCAATTGTAATAGTGCTTGTCTTGGCAAGACTTCTAAAAAACATGACTTCTTGTTCATTAAAGGTACTGTAAGTGATTTTAGCGTTCTGAAACTTTCACGTGACTGAGCTGTTGTATTAGACATGCCCCTCATTCCAAAACCCTGTCCATCAAAGATAATTTTGAGACCAAAATCGAGCAAAAGAGAAGCATTGTTTGTTCTTTTGGCTGTCAAATTCAACAGTGGTACAATAGCGCCCTAAACTGACAAACATTATGAATCATAGACTCAAAGATCTGCTTCAAATACAACACTATGAGAACTTGCAAAATGATTGACAGGTGAAAAGCGTCAATGTCCGCAGTTTTTTGTTACCAAATTACGTAGGTTAGTACAGGAAGTAAGTCTGGAATTACTAACGACTCGTTTCAGTTGTTCAGAATCGGTTCTTTCTTTTGGGAGTCAGTAACTCCATTTGTCGTGCACTTTGATTTTTGAAACTTTGCAGACTTTTTTATATTCACAAACAGCTATATAACACACTACGTGAAAGGTAATATTTGAAAAACAATAATAGGTGCTCTTTAATATCTTTAAGGGAGTAGCAACATTTTTGGAATATTTTTCCATGGAAAAACCTTTAATTTTGATACAGACACTGGTTCAAAGTTCTTTACAGAGACATTTTTTGTCAACAGTGTGTAAAATACCACTGATATTAGACAACTTAAAATAATGCTAAGATCAAGACTGTCAAATATCCAAACTTATTCTATAAAGAGCCAGTACTCTCTCAAGCAGACTGTGCCACATCAATGCTTTTATACTGTGCTAGCATTACACACCAGGTGCCAATGACATGGTCCAATGAGAGAGAGAGAGCAAGTGACAGAAAGGCAGAAAGAGGAGACAAAGAGACTTTGTTGACCTTACTTGGAGTCCTGTCAACAGATGGCACATTAAAGATGACAACCAATCTAAATGTTCCCTGATGGCCAAGGGTACAAACTTTTGCAGGGCACATTGGCCAGAATCCCGACTGCCCATCACGCACACATAAGCTTGTCTCCATCCCTCATCCCCTATCCGCTCTTATATCTTCTGAATAATAGGGCTGGGAAGCGGCCATGTGAACTGCGTATTTGGTTTGGTGATAAGGAGCTATCAGGTATGATGTCAGCAGTGGGGAATATCAATATTCTTTGTGCAGGTAGAGGAGGAAGCCAGTTCTAAACTGCATGCATTATTCAGGCCGCAAGCTTGAACCTCGGCCATAACTTTGAAGGGGCATAAATAGATATCTAAAATTAAAATCTCAGATGCAAGCATTTGCACTTGTGTGCTCATTCATGACGGCAGAATTGAGGCAGGGAGAAACAATGAGGGGCCACGGGCCGAGCTGTGATTAATAAAGTCTCCTCCTTACTCAACCACACCTGAAGGGATGAATCTCTGATAGGGACTATAGAGATGTAGAGCCAGTTGGAGCTGCCTTCTTGTTCTCTGCACTTATTGTAATAGTTAGCCTCTGGTCATAATCCCAACTCTAAGAGGAGATTGCTAATGATGCCCTGCAGAACAGGTCCAACCTGAGTTTGTTATAGAACCGCTGTGTTAGCAGGGTTACTTTTAAACAATATTCCTAAATGTTTACCCATGGGCAGGCCAAGAGGGACTCTGCTAAGTTCTCACATTTTTCTGCGTTGAATTTAAGGGAAGATCTGCAGAATTTAGCAAAATGGATTTAACTCTAAATAAAAAAGGTAAATGGTGTTAAAGACCCCATGTAAGTTTTGACAAATTTAAGGGCTTGTCCTTTTTTCTTAAATAACCTTAAATAGGCTTTAGTAATGTCACACCCGTGAACCGTGATTTAGTACTTGCTAGTAGATTGCAGGTGGTATTAGGAAGGGACATTCTCATTCTAGAGAGCATTTGATTGGACAAAAATCTGTATTCAATATTTTTGGTCAGTTTTCCCAGAACAGAAAAAAATACTTTTTTAAATTTGCTAAGAGTTCTATTTTGTCAACTTTTAGGAGTACAATAGCATACAGATGGCTTCAAAGCTAATAGTCTAGTGGCCTTTAAACAGAGCTGAGAGTACACTCTAACTGGTAGCTGAAAGCAAAATCTAAATATTTAACAAATGAACAAGCAAAAGCCGGGTGTCCCAATTCTGTGTCCCAATGTGTTCAGAAGGTGCAAATTGCATGTGGGCCTGCTCACTGGATACAAACTAAAAGTTTATACAAAGTAACCAATCAGCTTTCTCAGAGTCTTTGCTAGGTTTACACAAAACACTGACAATTGTCCGAGCCACGGCCTAGCATTTAGCTCATGTATTCAAACACATTGAGCCATGGTTCCCATACATATATTAAAAGATCCCATTTCCCCCTCTTCTCCTGTTCATTTCCAGTCCATTGTCATGTACAAATTAAGCAAAGAAAAGCATGTAAAAGTGACAAATGTAATATTGTAAAAGTGGCAGAAACTAAATAAAAAAATTAATAAAAAAAATAAACAAAAAAGCAAAACAAAACAAAACACAAAGCAAAGCAAAGCAAAGCATGTAAAAGTGGCAAATGCAATGTCATTGTAAAAGTGGCAAAAGCGAAAGCAACAACAACAAAAAAAAAGTAAAGCAAAAAACCAAAGCAAAGCGTGTAAAAGTGGCAAATGTAATATAATTGTACTGTGTATGTGGCAAAAACAAAACAAAACACAACAAAACAAAAAGCAAAACAAAACACAAAACAAAACAAAACAAAAAAGCAAAGCAAAGCATGTAAAAGTGGCAAATGTAATATAATTTTGGCAAAAACTAAACAAAACACAACAAATCAGAAAGCAAAAAACAAAAACAAAAACAAAAACAAAAACAAAAACAAAAACAGAACAAAACAAAACAAAACAAAACAAAACAAAACAAAACAAAAAACAAAACAAAACAAAACAAAACAAAACAAAACAAAACACACTCACACACACACACAAAGCAAAGCAAAGCAAAAACACTGACAATTCGCATCACATAATATGGAATAGTATAATTTTAGCACTGGGCACTTGTGGCGCATTTGGAGCCCAATAATAAAAATTTTAAATCAAATTACTTGCAGTCATTGGATGGAGTCAAAGAATTCGTTCTTTTCTTCTCCTGTCTCATCTTCATGCAACGCAAGGTGTCTCTTTAACCTGCTGCACAGAGTGCACAGCTCCACAGAAGTTTTTACAAATTAGCTTGGCGATCTGCCTGTGTAATTGGAGCAGATTTTTTTTCAGATGTGGAGAAGCAGTGTTTATTTGTGGTGGTGTCAAGACATGGTGTTGTGTAGATTAGGCCTCAGCTTTGCTATCGCAACTAATTTTTTACACAGTGCAATCAGATGCGCTGATCTGAGCTGGCCCTAATTAGCTGTCAGCTCCACACTTGCAGCCAAACACAAACGAGCAACGCATAGAGTTGGGGACCATTTTGTCATTCACAATTTCTGTAGACCATGTGAGGAACTGTGTGGTAGGTGCTTCGGTTTGTAAACAAACGGCTGTTGTCTTGATCGTTTTTGAATATCATTGGAGTATCATTGACATGCAAAATGAAGGATAAGAAATGACTGGAATGAATAAAAATGTTATTATGACATCTGTGAAGTGGAGATAAAGGAGAAAGTAGGACATTCTTATGCTAATCCTAACAGTGAATCACTATACATGATTGATTTTAAAAAATTGGTTTCATAAATTAATAAATTACATGTCATTTAGTTGACACTTTTCTCCAAAACATGTTTGGCTCAAGGGTGCAATAATTGTCCCTTGTGAGGTTTGAACCTATAACATTTTGGTTACCAGCCCAGAGCTTTAAACACAGCACCACAATACACCAAACTGAGCTAAAATAGTTCACTCAATAATGAAAATATTGCCATTATTTACTCAGCCTCATGCTGTTTAAAATCTGCATGACTATGCTCTTTTTGGAACATGAATGAGCACGAGTGTGGTATGAGGTCTATAGTGGAGGGGAAGATTTTCAATGAATAACAACTTAAATTTCAATCTGTTCCTAACACAAAGCTATCATATGGCTTCAGAAGACTTGGAATAAAGTGCACAGGTCATATTAATTCTTGTGCGTCAATAAAAAAAAGTTACTCAGAGGTCCTTCGAGGACAAAAATGTCCGTGTCAAAAAATGCCATAAAAATATTATATATTAATATTATTTTCCACTTTCACTGACTTAGATTTTTTAACCAACATCAGCCCTGATCATAACTACCAAATATTCATTAATTTTCAGGATTTTAACCCTTTAAATGCCAGTTTGTTTACATAATGCCACTGTTATTATTTACACACACACACACACACACACACACACACACACACATACACACACACACACTCACACACACACATACAAAATACACTCTGACATCCATACCAACACACCCACACAATTTTAGCTGCATCATTTATTCAGTTGGCCTGCAGTGCTCTATAATACAGCAAATAGAAAATAGGAAAAAAGCATGCATTTTCTCCATAGGCTAAACATGAGGGAAAATGGCGCCATCTGGTGGAAAATATTAAAAATTACAATTTTGAAGCCAGGGCTCCGGAATGAAAGCATAATATCATAGATCATCAAAGTATGTGCGTACACGCGCGGTCTGTCAATAAAGAATGCATGATCTCAATCTCACCTTAGAGTCACTCATCAACGTGAATCTGTCAAACTCGTTTGAATAGCTTAAAGGTGGACTAAGTCATTTTAATCCAATTCACTTTTTGTCAAATTCTGCAAATATCTCTTCAAAAAACTGGTGTTTGTACACAGCCCTTGTTCTGTAAATGGGAAAATAAACAAAGTGGATCAGACCGATCCATACAACACTATTGCATGTGCGTGAATTTGCGGAGCCGAGCTTCTGAAGGAACAATGATGGGAGGGGTGTGTGTGTTTGGCTGTTGATTTCAATATCAACAAGTCTTTCTCAGGAATCGCTTTATCCTGCAATAACGGCATTCAGATGCCTTCACGCAAATGCTAATTAGTGATATGCGTTACTTCACTGCAAAACAATAAAGAGGGTGAACAAATCATTATGACTTCTCACTGGAGCAGTTTTGGAATTCATAGTGGATATATCTCTCTTGTTTTGGAACATAGTATCTCAGGTGAGTGTGATGTTGAACACTCATGGAGTTATAAGTTGACTGTCTTTGACAGTGACAACAGAACTGATCACATCCGTTTTCTTTATTGCAATGAATGTGGGAGAAATTGGCTCTTTGAAAAATGTAATTTAAATTATTGAACTGTTACATCCCTAATTTAGGCTTTTATATAGGGTTGTATGATATTATATTATAAAATAAAAAATTTGTAAAATAAAAAATGTTCACTATAAAAAAAATTCTTTGCACTTCTTTCAATATTTAAGATCTCTGTGCATCAGATTTGATCTGTCTTACATGTATCCAAAGGGGCAGTCCTTGACGCAGGCCACGGCCTTGCACTTCTTGTGACGTGGACGGCACTGGCAAACCTCACAGCCGTGGATGTCAGTCTGGAAGCCAAAAGGGCATTTCAGAGTGCAGCTGGCAATTAAATCACTGCATAGCTCTTCTCCTGAAGGTTAGAAGGAAAATAGAGCAGAGACTAATTAATTACCTTTTTACACATTAATTACATCCATTGTAATATACATGTTTTAAGGTCAGCTCTATTGAGACAGAGGCAAAAACATGAGAAATACAACAAACATGAATACAATCAAAGGAAAATTCAAATGCGCTGCACATAATAAAACAGAGGAAAATAATATAAATTAATTAAAAACACACCATTTGTCATATTTCATAAAAATATAATATAATATAATATAATATAATATAATATAATATAATGTCTGCTTTTCCATCACTAGCTGGTCCAACTCATCCATAAAAAATAGTTTTGTCAAAATAAATAATATTTATAAATGTATAATATACTGTATAAACTGTATTACAGTATATATAATCCAGAGAGGGGATTTTGGTAGCATTCTTCATCAGCAAGATTAGCATAATTATCTTTTTTTCCTTTTAATTTCTGAGACTAAGATTCACCCAGCCTCACATTGCACACAAAACAATCCCTTAATCCATCTGTTCTTCAGTGTTTATTCTCATAAACAGCTCTACTAAAGCCAGTCAGTGTCTGGAGAGAATACAGCTAAAGACCAGCTGACAGCGTCTGTATGGTACAGTGAAGATGAAGCACTTTACACTTACGTGTCTTGCAACTGCACATCCGGCAGCCGTTGCCGTCCAGACGAAATCCATACGGGCAGCTCTTCTCCGTCAGCGTGCAATTGTTCAGCGAGCCGCAGGCAGGAGGCGCCATTGTGATGTAGGTGGGCTCTAGAATACAAAATTCCCATAGAGGAAGTGAGTCACTCTTGACTAAGTGAGATAGTTAAACAGACTGAAAGAGAATGTGAGGAATGCAGGGTCTCAAACGTGACCATGCTTATGAGTCATGAGAGTCAAAAGCAATTTTCCACAGACCCTTCTTTGAGCTTCAGTTAACAGCCGTGAGTAAGATGATGACGTACAACAGCATGGCAAAGAGATCAAATGTACTGTGAGCACCCGATCTCCTCTCATCTTGTCTCGTCTCCTCTGTTCGCTCGCAATGACATCACCTTTTTATAATGATTATTCCTAGTTAAAACTGATCTGACTGAATCCAAACCTATATGGCTTTTTTTCTTTCTTTCTGTAAAATACAAATGATTCATGAAGAATATTCTTGTCACTCCATTCACATACTGAATGTTAATGAGGACTAGGGCTGTCAAACTTCAAAATTAATAAATACATAAATTCAGCTTGTTCCTCACACAGAGCTACAGTAGTCATATGGACTACTGTTATGGTGCTTATTTTTTGTCATTTTAGAACTTGACAGTGCCAGTCCTCATTCACTTTCAAAAGAGTGGCCAAATGCTTCAGAAATCACTTTTTGTGTTCTGAGGAAGAAAGTCATTTACAGAAACAGAATTGTCATTTAGGATGAACTATTCCTTTAATACTGAAGCTTGCAGTGTATCAGTGACACACAAACCATCTTACCGTTAAGGTTCTGACAGCTCTGACAAGTTTCTTTTTGATTTCTGTCCTCATTGAAAATTATCTCACACTCTGTGCCTAGTACACAGATACAGATGGAAAAGAATCCAACCAAATGGGCAAAGAGAGAAACAGATAAAGTTGTCAAGGTCCATGTAGAGCCGAGGAGGGTGGGGCCGGGCTGGAATGAGACACACCCGGTCCCCAATCAGCCTGATGGGGCGCGTGAGGGATAAAGGTGGCCGGGGACGACAGTTCGAGAGAGAGAGAATTACAGACAGCTGTGCTGTGTTTTTAGTTGTGTGTTTTTGTTTGGGTTTTTGTTTAATAAATTATTATTTAAGTTGTCAAGCCGGTTCTCGCCGCCTCCTTTCCTCTAAACCCCCTTACAGTCCAAAATCAGTCCCACCAGGATTTTGTGACACCTTTTCCTTATTATTTGCCATTTGCAAAATTTGCAGTGTGTCAAAGATGGTAAAAGTGCAAATGCCTGTAATTGTTTAGGTACAAAATAACTGAATATGCAGTTAGCAAGCAAAAAATAATAAATACACATAAAAATACAATACATTTAACAGGGAAACCCCTTGATATGGCTAATGCAAGTTCAATGAAAGACCCTTAATTGTCTTTATTTGAACATTTTCTGACCATTTAGACCAGCTCTGTGAATGTTAAACGCTAGCTCATCTGTGATGTACGTGCACTGTTTAAAAGTCTAGACAAGGATTTTGATATTGAACACAAAACGTTCCGGTTTTACTTTAACATTCGTGTAATGGCAAATGTATACAAAATTGCAAGCTACCACAAATAATGCAGAGAGTGGTTGAATTTGCATTCATTCTTGCGACTGCAAGATTGCAAAATCCGGGAAAGACTGCAAAATGGTTAAAAAGATCACCCAGTTCACCCAAAAAGTTTTCCTTTCATTCTTACGTGGAACACAAAAGGAAACGCGTTAAGGTCTGTGTTTGTTTGCTTTTTCCCATTCAAAGGAAGTGAATGGTGAGGCTAACATTCTGCCTATTGGCTTTTGTATTTCACAAAAAAAAAAAAAAAAAAAAAAGTCATGAAGGTTTGGAACAACATGAGGGTGAGTCTTCATGACTTCTTATATGGTTGATGGCTGTAGTCCAAATACGAGCCATCATAAAATTTTTACTATTTTCCACAGTGGAGTGATAATCCATAATGTGCCCCTACTGAAAAACAGAGATGCTTGTAGAGCATGCAGAAATTACTGACAGAATTGATTGGTTTGTGCTTGTCAAATTGCTCATCCAATCAGCTGCTCTTGTGGTTCTTTTCTTTCTTCCAGGGAACCTTTTTTTTTTTTTTTGCATGCAGAGCTGTGTGCTGTTCTACTGTAGGGAGTCAATCTCAACAAGTATGGTGAATATTTTGACTAACAACGGAGGATCCATCTTAACAGAATAGTTAACTCAAAAATGAAAATTCTGTCACCATTTACTCACTTTCTTCTATGGAAAACAAAAGCAGATGTTAATCAGGTTGTCCAAAATGCGATACTCTATACAATGAAGAAAGAAAGGAGGAGGGGGGTGCTCCAAAAAGAAAAAAAAAAAAGCATAAAGTTTCATAAAAGTAGTCCATATGACTTGTACACTTGTTACAAGTCTTATGAATCCATACAATAACTTTTTGTAAGAACCAGATCAAAATTTAAGTCGTTATTCACTGAAATCCTTCCCCTACACTGTAGTTCTCATATATCATTCGCACTTTCACATATTCAAAAGTGATTAATCTTGTGACACGTGATAACCAATGGCATTCAACATCATTGATGTTAAATCTAGCAAGCATTCTGAGTATACATGAGTGAAAGTGAGATTTGAGAACTACAGTGAAGGGGAAGATTTTCAGCTTACATTTTGGTCTATCTTACACAAAGCTATTGTATGGATTCAGGAGACTTAAAATATAGTTTACAAATCATATGGACTACTTTTATGGTGCATAAAAATATTCATTAAAAAAACGCTGTTTCATTAACGCTACTGTAACATTTAAAGCCATTTCAACACCGGAGCCTTGCTATGTTTCTTCATGTGTGGGCCTGAAAGTAAATGAGCAGCACAACTAACCAAGCATGGCCATGTTCAAAGACTGCTACAAATAAACACTTGCATACTGTATGAATGGAAATGTAAACAGATATTTAATATGGAGTAGTTCAGGTGTAAAACTCCTATTGGTTGTGGGTTTTGCTTCAAATGCGATGTGCAAGTTTCAGGGGTTCAACCCAACCTGACAGCTTTCATTTGCTTAATTACACATGCTGCGTCTGGTACAATAACTTCCCTGTGACAGCGAGAGGGTTTCACCTTGAGGATATGAGGTCTTCTAACAAATAATAATTAGGAAATAAAAATGCACAGAGCGCAGGGGCAGCTGGCAGATGAGCTAAATTAAGCTGTCATGGGACTGGGGGGATAAAGTCAGACTGTGTCCAATAGGGTTTAGAGGACGGGCAGGGCTGGGATGGGACATGGACACGGACACAAGAAAAGAGAAGTGGGAGGGTTTCAGTGCCAAAAGACATCTCTGGAGTGGGTCTGACCTGATCATGTAAGTAACATTTAAAAGCAATGCAATGTGTGGCCTGGGTAGCTCAGCGAGTATTGACGCTGACTACCAGTGGCAAGTTCGAATCTTGGGTGTGCTGAGTGACTCCAGCCAGGTCTCCTAAGCAATCAAATTGGCCCGGTTGCTAGGGAGGGTAGAGTCACATGGGGTAACCTCCTCATGGTCGCAATAAGTGGTTCTTGCTCTCAATGGTGCGTGGTAATTTGTGCATGGATCGCGGAGAATAGCATGAGCCTCCACATGCTATGAGTCTCCGCAGTGTCATGAATGGCAAGCTGACGTGACAAGAAGCGCGGGCTGACTATCTCAGAAGTGGAGGCAACTGAGACTTGTTCTCTGCCACCCAGATTGAGGCGAGTAACCGCGCCACCACGAGGACCTAGTAAGCAGGGGGAATTGGGCATGCCAAATTGGGGAGAAAGCCAAAAAAAAAAAAAAAAAAAGCAATGCAATGTAACGCTCTAAAAGTGTTTAACCTGTAAATGAAATTACTGATAAAAATGTAACAAAGGCAAGGTGAAAAATCTACTCAGCCCTACTCAGAGATTCAAATCCATTCATAGTCTGTATGAACCACTTGAACACTTACGTCACTCAAATGCATCCTATCTATAAGCAATTAATCAATTGCTGTATATCCACAACATAAATCTAATTTAAAACCTGACAATAAAGCAAAAGCACAGGTAAACTTGAACTTTCTGTGGAGGAAAACGCAGTTCTAGTGTGAATAAGATGTTAAAACGTAGCAAAATCAATGCATTTTCAGAAGAAACCATTTTAGTGCCGAAGTGGCCACAATTTTAAAAAAATATGCTGTTCTGGAGAGCGTTTTCTAAATTCTTTGCTTTCGGTGGAGTAAAATGCTGTTCCAGTGTTGATGAGAGGAATAAACGTAGGGAATCATGAGTTTTCAAATGAAAATGCATTAGTGTGGACGTGTCCTAATACTGCGTTCATGTCATGTCAGAATTACTGTAATTACGAGATGGCAACTTTGAGATTCTACTCAGAGCTGTTCACATTTTCATCTTTGGAAGCAATTTATGTCTATGCAACACTCATATCTACAAAATATTGTGAGTATCATCATTTTCATTTATACTCGTAATTACCAACCTAGTCTCATAGAATAAACATTACTACATCTACATTTTTGCAAACTGAGTTTTACATGCAGCGTTCTACATTTCACCGCAGCTTCCTGGTGAAATAAGAGTTGCTACAAAAACGCTAACTGTGCGTTTTATTCAGTCATAGCATGTTGTATTTTGTTTATGTTGGTAAAGCTTTTATATATTTATATGAAATATTTTATTAATACATGTTTATAAATTAAAAAATGTAGGACTATTTGGCTTAAGTTTGATCTGTTACAGTTTGACAAGTTGTTGTCATTTTGCATATTTTGATAAAAGTTAAATGGAATAAAATTAAATATTATGACATTACAAAATACTGACAGCTTTTTAGACAAAAGACAGTGTAAAAAAAATGTACAAATTAACACTGTGCTACAAAAAAAACAATATGAATGTCCCATTACAGTTCCCATCAAAAGCTCTCATCACTAGCTAAGTGTGACTCATAAACATGATGTAAACATATGAATGAGAGAAATGGGAATCGGCTCTGGAATGTGTCCACCAACTCCACAAACAGCCGCATGTAGCATGCCACATGTAAATGTGAGGGCGCAGCAAGAGCAGAGTTCTCTAGTCCTTGTCAACAGGTTTGGCTGTTTAAGACCTCTGTCTAGGGGGATATCATGCATCATTACAGGGGCGTTTATTTCCCCATCTCCCATGTTTTAATAGGGCCACATATGGCACTGCTGAATACATATGACCGTGCTGCTGCTGCTTTACCAAACAAAAAGAGCTCAATCTTGAACTATATGGGGGGTCAAGGTTTGGCTGGTTAGCCTCGTTAGTTAGACAAAGCTTTTGGTAAGACATCTACAATGATATAATGGCATAATTACAATTAATGATGCTTTAAAAATGGTAGAATACACAGACTTTTGTATGGCTGTAAATGGAGATGAATTAACATGATATCAGATAGTTATTTTCAGGTATATAAGAAATCCATGGTTCTATCTCTATTATTGATTGTAAAAATGCTGTTACAAGGCTGCCGACACTGTGGCTCCGACAGCAGTAGACAACATGCTTTGTTATGGTATAAACCAACATGTCCAGAACAGTGTGTGTGACTTCAAAACACAGGTAACATAGTGTCACGGACACAGTACAAACTGTTGTAAAGGCTGAGGCTTCGGAGGCATTGAATATATTCAGTGACTATAATAACTACTGTCACAATTGTATCTGTGACAGAAGGGGCACCATTACTAAAGCAATGTTCCCGATTTGAAACAAGTTACAGTAAGCTCTAACCGCAGCATCTGTGGCATGATCTCAGAGTTTGTAAATACGTCTAGAACAGTAATCCCACAGCTAAAAGCATCATTTAGACTTTGGGCTCTATTTTCGTGAGAGCGCAAAGCGCAGCGCTATGCGTAACAAACATGCGCTATGTCTTGAGAGTGCTAATTCTAAGCGCAATTTTCTTGCCAGTGCAAAGCTCAAGTGGGCATAAGTGGGAGTGTTTGCGCACAAACTGTGGGTGTATTGTATGTTAATGAAGTGGTGCAAAGCCCGATTTGCTATTTTCCTGAGAAACAGGTTATTGTGCTTAGATGTTTGAGAAGTATGTCTGTTTTCAGCGCAAAGTCTAAATTCAGTTTTTACATTTGAAGTTTGGAGATTCCACCAGCAGATGGTAATAATGTTCATGTCCAAACTCTGAAAATATTGTGGAACATCAAATTGTCCCTGACAATCACTGTTGTAGCCGTTTTATGATAAAAAAGAAAGAAGATTTTTGTGTTAAACTATCTAGAGGTCATGGTTTATTTTTCAATTATTATTTTTATATTAACAGTACATTTACAATTGTATTTATGATATAATGTGTATTGATATTTTTCCACCTGTTATCGTAGAGTGATTTTCAAGTCATTGCAAAAAAGTTGGAGTGGGTAAAATGTTTGTTATTTTGATTATATTTTGTTTCATTTTTAGTGTAATTTGAATTTAGAAATATTTTTGTTTCAATAAATTAATAACATTTTTCAAAATCAAAATCGTCATGAAAGTACATTCTGATACAATCACTGTGAACACTAGCCATGATTTGTGTGTCAGTAGATGATAATGATACTTATATACTCTCATTCTTTATAATTTACTGGAGCATACATCCAAATCCTGACGAGAACACATTTTCCATGCGTATAAAAGGAGCGTATCACAAGTCCATATTTCTAATCTTCTAATTCATTGCATACAGTCCATATTACACTACACACAACTTCATATGAATGTGCTGTCTTTGTTTATATCGCTGGTGCAATTTCGGCAAACCCACTTACACCTATACTTAGCTTCATGGCCATTCCCATTCACTTGGCGTGTATGACTTATGGCATAGCGCTGCGCTTAGCGCTAGTGCTCTTAAAATATACCCCTTTAACTTTACACAAAATAATATAAGTACTTACGAGCTACACATTTCTGCTTTTAAGCATTCAAAAACTAAGGGTTGTCAAAAATGTTGTATGCCACATGTTGTTTGAAAAATGTTGTTAGAAGTTGTTATTACATGATTTTATCCAATTCAAAAATGTACTTTAATCAGAAAACTCAACTTGACCAATTAGGTTACAACAACAAAAGTATTTTCTACAAGTTATATTAAAGGGATGGTTCAACCACAAATGAAAATGCTCTCATCATTTACTCCCCCTCAGACCTTTGTAGCTCCAAAAGTTACATAAAGGAAACATAGAAGTAATCCATAAGACTCCAGTGTTTAAATCCATATCTTCAGAAGCAATTTAATAGGTGTGGGTGAGAAACAGATCAATATTTAAGGCCTTTTTTACTATAAATATCCACTTTCAATTTCACTTTTATATCTGTAAGTGAAAGTTAAAGTGGATATTAAAAAAGGACCTAAATATAGTTCTGTTTCTCACCCATACCTATTATCTTACATCTGAAGATATGGATATGGTAGCATGGATTACTTTTATGTTTCTTTTATGTGATTTTTGGAGCTACAAAGGTCTGATCACCATTCACTTGCATTGTATGGACCTACAGATCTGAGATATTATTTTAAAAACCTTCCTTTGTGTTCTGCTGAAGAAAGAAAGTCATACACATCTGGGATGGCATGAGGGTGAGTAAATGATAAGAGAATTTTCATTTCTGGGTGGGCTATACCTTTAAGTAGAAACTGATCCTTGAGATAACAACTGCTTTTCACAGTGCACCATCTGTCTAGCACAATACATAGTCATGAATAGGTACAGTATGAAATACTAAGAAGTTAGTCACCTGGCCATCACAGCAGAAATAATTCTAAACCGTTTGATTATTTTCACATTGATGCACTCTCGCTATGCTTAACCTTTCACTGAAGCCTGTGATGATCAGCAGGCAGACATGCTTCCTTTGATCTATCCTTTCACTGCCAAAAGAGAGAGAAATCAAATAAAGACAGAGCACTGCATTTGAGATCTATTTTGCGATGCAGAAGTCTCACATTGCCTAACATGCCTTTGGCAAAAGGCCTGGTCGACATTGCTGCTTATTCCGGTCTAGAACTGCCCACTTAGAAAGGAAGAGCCATCTGACTGACATGTAAAGCGATCAATCACAGTTCGTATTGTTTCTACTTTATGTTTAGGGGTGGGTTTTTCTGAATTAGGTGATGCCACTATAGACTGCAGTAAAAACAATTAAACCTGATGTGTGTGATTTTTGCATAATATGCAGAGTCAACCATAAGTAAGCAATTTGTAGGCTCATTTCACCTAAAAGTGTTACACTGTAGCTCTTTGGCACTTTCAAAACATATTTATTAAAGTCACAGCAACACTGGTTCGACCAATCTGTTTGTACAGATCATTTCATAGTCAAAACTAAGAAAACTTTTGTTTTGAACGTGGATATCTAGTTTTACTTGCTACTAAGTGCCTCAAACAAAACTCTGAATATCTTTCAAAGATTTGAGTTTACTAACCTGGCAATCTTTGGCAAATCCAGTGATTATTTCATCCTCTAAAGCTCTCACTGTATCATCTCGGTACCTTATAAACACATCTTTGTTTCCAGGCCGACTGAAAAACCTGCCTGCTTTCCAAGTACAATTCATTTGACTCTGCACGCATACACAGGCGGACAGCTATGGAGTTACTGTATACAAATGCAAGTATCTCCTCACACCTTCTTGTTTCCACCTTCGTCTCCTGTTGTTTAGCAGTGATTACTTCTTCTTCTAGCACTTCTTCTTGAAAGCAACGGCTCAAATGTGAGTGTTGTCACCTTGTGAACCAACTAATTAGTGCAAATAACTCCAGTCGCATGTGCATTCTGTGCGTTTAGAGTATGCGTGGTTAAAAAAAATCTGGCTGCAAGTGTTCAGTCCTCGAGCACTCTGCTGATGATGAAATTTGCATCACGCATCCCGCAGGTGGATGCTCAGTATTTGCGTCTTACTGAAGTATACTTTGGGCTTTATTCTTGGAAATTGTGTAAAGTCAGCCAATCAGTTTATAGTTTGCTAGATAGAGAAAGTACTTTCCAGTTTTGTGTGCAACATGTAATTGTCTGTGGGTGTCAGGGTGTCAGAAATTGGCTGGTTAGCATGTTCGTAAGGAAAATCTACGGACACCCCCCCGACCTGGCCATGCGTGCAGCCTTTATGTTTTCAATTACACATTGTTTCTAGTAAACTTGGACATTGAGAGCAAGACAAGATAAATCCACACTGAAGCTTGATTATTACTGTGCATTAAAACATAGTGAATGTTATCAAGCACCACATATAAGAAGTCTTGCTGGCACATTTGAGCTGTAGCAGGCGTCCATCTCTGAATATACTGTGTGCAGGAGAAGCATGCTACATTTACCCGGATTGTTAATTGGTTGAAGGTGCAGAGGGTACATGAGACAGATAAGAAACCTAATACTACTGGTGTAACTCAATTCCACTGGAATCTTCATGGAGTCCAGCCCCCACAGCTACAAAAACCCTGGGGTGTTCAGTAGCTTTTTACAAAGCCTCCTCCACTCATATTGTCAGTCTGGCATTTAGAAAGAGTTGATAAGATTATTAATCATTCTTAACAAGCTTTCCTTTCAGTGTGATCCCGAGTTTATGAGTAACAGAGGAGAAAATGTCATGTAGCTTTTTACAATTTGAGTCTTGAGAAAAAAAAAACTATATTCTCCAGTACTTTTCAAAAGATGATGTCATCAGTCTGCACACAGCCAATCCCTGGAGAGATTCATTATCCAACATACCTGCCACTCATTTATCACTCGCTTGCTTATTTGTGTGTGTGTCTGTGTGTGTGTGTGTGAGAGAGCGAGAGAGAGAGAGAGAGAGAGAGAGAGTGAAATAACCTTTACAAACCCTATCTATAAGAATGTAGTAAATGCCCCAGAGAACTGAGTCGCATTCCTGCATAGTGAGGTGTGCGTCCATATCTTGTGTTGCTTACAATGCGATACAAAACGATGTAAAGCTCACATGCCCAACAAACACTGAGCTGAATGTCAATCCAGCTGCAATGGCACTGGAAGTCCTTCTGGAAGCCTCTACAGATCTGTGAGCATGGTATGACATATCCACCTGCAGTCATCGTATGATAAGCCTCTGCTGGTAAGGGTGAGCAGCAGAGTCTAATGGTGGAAAAATCCACAGAAGGATTTTGGTGTGGCGTTGCATGATGAAGAGACATGGCATGGTAAAGATGTCAGGCAGTAAAGATTTGAGACAGTAGAGATGCTTAGGTTGTGTTGGAGGAGTTGCTGGGAGATCCAGATATGTACCTGCCTGCTTTGCTCAAACAGTCTAGTAGATTATTCACACATACTGTATGTGACTGGAAAGTCAAACAAATATAGTTGAGTGCTAGAGAACATTGTGAGGAAACAGAGGTTTATAAGCAGAAAAGTGGCTCACTCACACATATACACTTGCACTGTGAAATCTGATTCCTTTGAGCAAATACACAGGGTTAGGGGTTTGTTTTATGATTTATTTTTACCTGACGGACAATAAAACGAACAAATAATCCCACAGACTTATGTCGAAGGAGGGGGCAAGTCACATAGGGGTGTTTTTTCACATTTGGGCACTTTCATGTCCTAAGGTTGATTTTCACCTTTTTTCTTTTTGTAGTATGAAGGTCTCAATAAACTGAACTGGAAACTTTTTACCAGGCCTTCATCATTTATTTTTGGTACTTTTCAAATGCCATTTATGTATTGATTGTACTGTTTTAGCCTTGTCACTGACCCAGACCTTTTCAGCATTTATTGTGACAATGATTTAAATAAATAATTTGTATTTTGTAATTAATTTTTACAACTATGATACTCTAAAACAAAGAGTGAAATATACACAAACCACATTGATATTTATTGTGTGAAAATGATTTCTATCCCTTTTTTTTCTTCAAAAATTACCACTGTCCCAAAGTTGTGCTGTCATTTCCACCACACCAAACAATTTTGCCCCTAATAATGTCCCCCCTCCCACAAAAAAGTTAGTGTATTTGTTTACCAACTCGACAAAAGTGTCAGTGAAGAGCATGCTTGAAATGAAATATGAGACAAGTGATGTTTGAAGAAAACAAAGACAATTCAAGCTAAATATCACTTGTGAACAGAGTATTTTCATTGGATGTCATTTCCAAACAAGCTTTAATTTTGCCAAATTATGCAAAGAGTGTGAATATATTATTTAATTGTATGCATATGGATACATAAAATGTTAGCTATGAAATTAAGATTAGAAAGACAAAGGAATCAGCAATTTTATTTTAAAAACCTTTGAAAATATAATTTCCATCACAATAATTTCCTCCACATAATACTATTAAACATAATACACAAATTGAAATGTGCTGGAACTGACACTGTAGTGGGAATTTTCAAAAGTGACATGAATCTTCTGTGATGCATGCACATACACTGTTGGACATTGTTAGTGGACAATAAAAAAAAGTGACAACTTTTAGGAAATCCACATTGCTAGAAGTGCCCAAAGTTGAAGAAACACCCATATAGGAAAAAGTATATCATAAATGCTTGGGGGTGGGCTCTTTTGACTTGGGCCAGTGAGCAACAAACATCTAGAACCCTCTATCAACCACTTAATAACGCTCATTCAACTAGGGATGGCACCGATCGATACCTGGATCGGTATTGGTTCCGATACTGACGTTTTTACCTGGATCGGGTATCGGTCTGACGAGCAGGATCCAAATCCGATACCGCATGTTGGTCATTGACGTTACTGTCAAGCTCAAAGAATGACATAAATAACCTTCAAATCACCATTAAAGTAGACCATATAACTCTTGCATTTTATTCAGGCTCTTACAGTCATCCAAAAGCTTTGTGAATTGCAAAAGGCTGTGTTTAATAATAAATATACAGCCAGTATGCACAGCTAAAAAAGTCTCACTGAAGATTTACTGAACGAGCGCTGCTCTGCCGACACACATATAAACAAGCGCAGAGGCTCGTGATGCGCCGCTCAGCGCAATATGTGATCACTCCACACAAACTCCATCGCAGATGTAGATGACCAATAGTTCTGTCTGCCTATAACATGCATTGAGAACAGCACCGGACAAGCATTTTACCAGATGTTGAATGAGAAGCGTATTACACTACTGTGAATTAGCCTACAAACAAACACTCAAACACAGACTTCCTGGAGCCCTCAGCGCCGGACTTTCAAAATAAAAGCCTTAAGAAATTACAACTGAAATGTATTACCAATGTAAAATACAATTATTATTATTATTATTAATAATAATAATTATAATTATAATAATAATTATTATTATTAGAAATTACAATAAAACAAAATGGGTTCCAAAAGTGTGATTGAAAAGTGGATTGTTATACTTATAAAACTAAAATGAAATAAATAATTAAATAACTAACTAACAGAGAGAGAGAGAGAGAGAGAGAGAGAGAGAGAGAGAGAGAGAGAGAGAGAGAGAGAGATCTGAAACCATTTACAAGTCCAGATACAAGTTAAAAGGTATAAAGAGAACTGGCTTCTTTTCTACTGAAGACTTTCACTGCAATTACTGTTATTTTTGCTGCTGCATCCTGCAGACTAGTTAAAAATAAAGTTTTGCACATGCTCTTATGTAATTGTTTAATTAAATAATGTATTGTTAGAGGTTTTTGCTTCTTTACACTAAGAGCAAAGCAAAACAAAACAACGCTGGCATCAGATCGGGATCGGTATCAGCCAATACTGATAGTTCAGGTATCGGAATCGGATCAGAAGAGAAAAAATTATATGTTCTATCTCTACTTTCAACCATCTGCCACCTAGCAACTGCACAGCAATGCATCGACAATCTCCCTCAAGAGCAAGTTTTGCACAAGTAAGCACCACTCACCTTTTCTTCAGGAATGTTAAAAATCGAGTTAGCTATGTTTTTGAATAAGTTATATAGATTGTGTTAAAGATTCTCCATTACAGCCGATTGATTTTCAAGTGTCCTCTGAATCATTCAAAAGAACCAGATCAAAAGAATGATCTATTTGCATATCACTATCATACACAATCACACTCACTAGAGATCCAAAAAACACTAACACTGACCAACAAACTATGCTGAGGTTAATGGGCAAAAGGACACACACACACACACGACCCAGAAGCCCAAATCCATAAAGTGCATCTTTTCTTACCTTCACACACAGGACAGCACTCTCCTGGAATGGTGACAGGATTGAGGCAGCTGTGGCCGCAGGCGGCCGCCACACAGCGAGCCTCTCCACTCACACACTGGCAGAAGGTGCAGTCGTCCTCACGCCAGTGGTCTCCGTGAGCCCAGATCTGCCCGTTCATGTAGCAACCGGCCAAATTGAGCACCGGGTAGATGGAGTCTGCGTGAAAGACGTTACAAGAAGAAGGCTGTTTATGTACTAACAAACACATTTAAAATAAATAAATGCAGCATACGTGAGGGATAAGCCAACAAATTCATCCTAGAGCGACGGATGAGTATAATTTTTCAGTCCTTGGTTGAAATGATTTATCTTTTCCATAAACCAAGACTGCATATGAGCTTATGGATTGTTTATACAGATGTACAATTAGTGTTAGCCTTCCAACTTTAGTTGGGAAATTTCATTTGATTTATTCAGCGCAGTAAAAGTCTCCAGAGAAAAGCTACAAGGGAAAGGGGGAGTTGCACTTTAATTACCTACATAACGGCAAAATCATTCGCAGACTAATCTCAATGCAGCCACAATCTGATAAATACAATATGAGCGAGAAACGTAGCAAGGTAATACCGAGCTGTAATGCATTGGACAACAGAGTCTACCCATGAGAGATGCATAGCAATCGAAATTACACGCTATTACAGGTTGTATACAAAATAAAACAATGAGCAGTTTTCTGAACTAATTAGCCATGCATGCTCATTAAATTTTGAGAACACATGCACACAAATAATTTAATTTGCAAATTTAATGTCCAATCGGCAGAATCTTTCCTATCATGTAACGTGAAATGCAGACTATCTTTCGTGACGTTGAAAATCCAGTCATGTCTTAATTGCTTTAGGATTTCGCTTTGGTTCTGAATGACATTGCTCATTAAAATAAGAAATCAAAAAATCACCTTCTGAATCAATTATAGGCAGAACATAAACAGAAAATGCTAAACAGGCCCTAAGGCACGATGATGCTAAAGACTTGTGGAGATGATGCTTATTCTATATACAGCATTTATAGTGTGGTGTGTATGCCTGCTTATGCTATTGATAAACTGTCAGAATGTATAATGGTGCTTTCATAATAGACCTTCATGACAGATTTCGGCTCATTGGTGTGAAAGCAGATTGTTGAACCATTCCCAAGTCTACTTGAAAAAGCGGCCTGGGGTTCCGTTCATGAGAACTCTGTGTGGTTTGTAATTGGTATGAAAACAATCTGTTGTAACTCATGGAAGAATTCAGCTATTGATGATGTATAATTTGCATCTTTGTATGATCACACCCAGTCACACCCAGTTGGGTTCAGACCAAACAATCGCACCAAGTGTACAAACCTATTGAACATGAATATTTTCTTTCACATAAAAGGAAGTTGAGTTGCATCCCATTTAAATGATTAGTTCACCCAAAAGTGAAACTTCTGTCATAATTTACTCACACTCATGTAATTCAAAATCGTGTTAATTTTTTTGCTATGAAGAAAAAAGGACCAAAATATATCAGAAAAGCAGTCCATGCCATTCGTGCATCATATTCTAAGTCTTTTGAAGACATACGATAGGTTTTGATGAGAAATGAACCGAAATGTAATTATTCAGTGAAAATCTTGACATCTTTTGTGCTTTCACAGCGGCACCTGTTCAAGCGAGAACTTGCGTTATTTAGCACTAAAAACAACACTAGCTCTCACATGAATATGCATGCCACTTTGAACAAAGCTTCTCTCATAGCGTTCAAAAATTTCGGACGCCTTCAGAACACTTGGAATATTACACATAGGTCGCATGAACTACATTTATGAAACTTTTCTATTAAAAATGCGGACCGGGATTTTCATTAAAATATCTCCTTTTGCGTTCCAAATAAGAAAGTCATACAAGTTTGGAAAGACATGAGAGTGAGTAAACAATGACTGAATTTTCTTTTTTGAGTGAACTACTCTTTTAAAACAACAATCCTGCTACTTTTGGGGTCATCTAACCTTCGCACACAGGACAGCACTCTCCGTCAGGTACGTAGTAGCGTTCGCAGTGCAGCACACCACACTGTGCCGTAAAGCACACGGACACCCCGCCCTGACAGCGACAGAATCGACAAGCATCCATCCGGAACATGTCTCCATCGTGGTACTCCACACCGTTGAAAGTGCAGGCCTGCTTTGTCTCTGTAAAACACAGTCATCCACACACATTGCATTAGAGTTTGTTGCATATACAGTATGATTGACAGCCCAACAAAACAAACAGGGCTCTGATGATAGTGCCATGAAGAATAGATAGTTATGGGGTACGCAGGGACCTAAACGTGATGCATTTGTGTCCGAGAGAACTTTTAGCAGCTGAGTTTCAGATAGCTATAGAATTGATGCACCCTGGTCACCATGGCAACCCTCAGATTATGTGTAACAATGCCCGCGATTGTGCAAATGGAATTGGCCTGTTTTTTTGCTCAAAAGTGAAGCTTGATGAAGATGTCTTTAAAGTATGTACCTTCAAACTCTGATAACTTTAAGCACAAAAAAAAAATAAAAAAAGAAAGACTGGCTGTGGCTGTGATAGAGAAATACGAGCAAAGAATTAGCATCTATTTCTTGTTTTTAGTAGTAATATTTGAATGTCCTTAAAACTAAATAAATTCATACAAATACTAAAATATACAGTGTATAATGTGTTATAACTCTCTGTAGGTCCATGCAATGTAAGTCAACAGGGTCCAGAACATTGAAGATCAAAAAAGCACATAAAGGAATCATAAATGTAATCCATACGACTCCAGTGGTTAAATCCATATCTTCAGAAGTGAGTGGGTGATAAACAGATCAATATTATGACCCTTTTTTTTACTATAAATTCTTCTCCCTGCCCAGTAGGTGGCGATATGCATGTAGAATGTGAACTGCCAAAAACAAAAGCAGACAAACCCTTAGGAGAGAAGAGCACTTAGGAGGGCTGTTTGAAAGTGGAGATTTATAGTAAAAAAAAAAAAAGGACTTAAATATTGATCTGTTTCTCACCACACCTATCATATAGCTTCTAAAGATTTGGATTTAACCACTGTAGTTGTATGGATTAATTTTATGCTAAAATGCATTCTTTTAGAAATATATAATCAGTAAATATATAATCAGTTTCCTCTCCTTGTGCTGAAGTCAAATGATGCTGAAACCGTCCTTGAAACACCTCTGTAAACACCTCATAAATAGTTCCCAGATCACAGTTGTAACGCAGAAGGAACCCTCAGCCTGCCACAAATATGAGGCCTTGGACCATTCTGTGCAATTCTTTCAAATAAATGAGTGGCAGAATTTCAAAGCAATCCATCAGTAGAGGAATTATTAGAAACCTGGAGTCCACAAAAAGCACCCAGAGCCATGTGGAAATTGATCTTTGCATGCTTAGCTGTTGAAAGTTCAGCCAATGCGGCACACAGGGTTTTTAATTCCAGTGAATAATTTTGTCAATTAGTAGAGGCTCAATGAATTACCCAATAATCTGGTGTGGCAACTGCAAGGTTGTCACACTAGACAGGCTTCACAGAGGGCTATGTGAATTTGCTCAGTTTTCAAATCAAAGCTTTTTTGTTCCATGTGTTCCAGGTCTGTCGCTCTTCTCTGGGTGACTACTACTGCTTCTGACAGTAGCAACTAATTGGAAAGAACTGCATATAAATCAATGCACAAAAGAAAAAAATTAAACCTTTCAAAAGTAATAAAACAAATAATATTATCCCCCTGACATTAGGCATCTGTAAACTACTTCAAAGTGCTAGAAAGATTTGCACAGAAGTGTACAGATGGATATACAGACGTTTATTAAAGTCTCCAGGAGCTTAATATCGGGTGTTTTGTATGAACAGGTGTTTTCTGTGTTGTGTGGCTGTAATGATACATACATAGGAACAGGTACAGAAGGGCTTGGATGTGCCTTATTGGGGCAATTAGTGAAGGATCAGTAGGTTATCAAGAGGTCATTAGGTTTGAGTGTGAAATCCATGATGCTGAAGAGATTACTCTTGTTACATTGATCACCTGCTATCACAGTATAAATATTCCCTACCCAATAACATTCAAATTCTTCTCCAAATCCTACACATTCCCAACCCTATCCTACCCCATCCCCACCCTAACTTTTTCCATTTAATTTTTTTAATTCTTGTTTCCAATAAAAATATATACATATCATTTAAAAAAAAAAAAACTTTGCCATTTAGGAAAGAAAAATGAACTCGCCCTACCTTTGAATGAAATTTATTTTTCTAATCCTATTAGCAATTAGTTTTTCTTTTTTTAAGCATAAACCTCACCAAAGTCTCTTAGATTTCATAACAAAAACTTGTTTTACATCTTGTTTTAAAGACGTTTTCAAATATATATATATACAGGTGCATCTCAATAAATTAGAATGTCGTGGAAAGGTTCATTTATTTCAGTAATTCAACTCAAATTGTGAAACTCGTGTATTAAATAAATTCAATGCACACAGACTGAAGTAGTTTAAGTCTTTGGTTCTTTTAATTGTGATGATTTTGGCTCACATTTAACAAAAACCCACCAATTCACTATCTCAAATAATTAGAATATGGTGACATGCCAATCAGCTAATCAACTCAAAACACCTGCAAAGGTTTTCTGAGCCTTCAAAATGGTCTTTCAGTTTGGTTCACTAGACTACACAATCATGGGGAAGACTGCTGATCTGACAGTTGTCCAGAAGACAATCATTGACACCCTTCACAAGGAGGGTAAGCCACAAACATTCATTGCCAAAGAAGCTGGCTGTTCACAGAGTGCTGTATCCAAGCATGTTAACAGAAAGTTGAGTGGAAGGAAAAAGTGTGGAAGAAAAAGATGCACAACCAACCGAGAGAACCACAGCCTTATGAGGATTGTCAAGCAAAATCAATTCAAGAATTTGGGTGAACTTCACAAGGAATGGACTGAGGCTGGGGTCAAGGCATCAAGAGCCACCACACACAGACATGTCAAGGAATTTGGCTACAGTTGTCGTATTCCTCTTGTTAAGCCACTCCTGAACCACAGACAACGTCAAAGGCGTCTTACCTGGGCTAAGGAGAAGAAGAACTGGACTGTTGCCCAGTGGTCCAAAGTCCTCTTTTCAGATGAGAGCAAGTTTTGTATTTCATTTGGAAACCAAGGTCCTAGAGTCTGGAGGAAGGGTGGAGAAGCTCATAGCCCAAGTTGCTTGAAGTCCAGTGTTAAGTTTCCACAGTCTGTGATGATTTGGGGTGCAATGTCATCTGCTGGTGTTGGTCCATTGTGTTTTTTGAAAACCAAAGTCACTGCACCCGTTTACCAAGGAATTTTGGAGCACTTCATGCTTCCTTCTGCTGACCAGCTTTTTAAAGATGCTGATTTCATTTTCCAGCAGGATTTGGCACCTGCCCACACTGCCAAAAGTTGGTTAAATGACCATGGTGTTGGTGTGCTTGACTGGCCGGCAAACTCACCAGACCTGAACCCCATAGAGAATCTATGGGGTATTGTCAAGAGGAAAATGAGAAACAAGAGACCAAAAAATGCAGATGAGCTGAAGGCCACTGTCAAAGAAACCTGGGCTTCCATACCACCTCAGCAGTGCCACAAACTGATCACCTCCATGCCATGCCGAATTGAGGCAGTAATTAAAGCAAAAGGAGCCCCTACCAAGTATTGAGTACATATACAGTAAATGAACATACTTTCCAGAAGGCCAACAATTCACTAAAAATGTTTTTTTTATTGGTCTTATGATGTATTCTAATTTTTTGAGATTTGAGAATTGGTGGGTTTTTGTTAAATGTGAGCCAAAATCATCACAATTAAAAGAACCAAAGACTTAAACTACTTCAGTCTGAGTGCATTGAATTTATTTAATACACGAGTTTCACAATTTGAATTGAATTACTTAAATAAATGAACTTTTCCACGACATTCTAATTTATTGAAATGCACCTGTATGTATGTATATATATAATTATTTATTTATTTTTTTACTTAAAAAATGGCAATAACTTTTTTGTTTTTTGCATTACACCTAAATTATTTCTAACTCAATTCCCTACTCATATCCTACCCTTTTCTAGCCTTTTCCTACCCAGTTTTTTACCCTATTCATAATCCCAATCCAATTCCCTTTCCTATGCTATCTATTCCCAATCCAATTCTCTATTTTACCCATTCCCAACTCAATTCCCAACCCAACTGCCTACCCTATCCAAATCATTCCCAATCCAATACCCTTCCCAACCCAGTTCCCAACACTAATTCTCTATTTTATCTCAAGCCAACTTCTTACTCTATCCTACCTATTCCCAACCTAATATTTTTCATCATTCCATCCCAATTCCCAACCCATTACCAACCCAATTCCCTCCACAATTAACTATTTTGTATATGCGTTAATCTAAAAGAGTAAACAAAATCTAAATGCTCATTTACACTCATATACTCAATGCAAGTAATAATGGTAAACAAGTTTGGCTTGATATCTGAACCGATTGGGCTCACTCTTAAGACTCAATTCAAGCAATAAAATGCCCCTCTGGACCTAATTATGGAAATAAAGATGGAGTTGGGGTGGTCGAACGAGTGAAGTAAGAAGCTGTTTACATATCTTTTATGCTGCGATTGTGAGGGTTTATGAACATGCTCCTCCATTGTGTTTAATTGGAAGTCCATTTGATTTGGAATTCGGAATGAAAATTCCAATGCAACTCCAATCTTGGTGGTAACAGTTTCCTGCTTTTTGTTATTAATTGCAATAAACACTCATTACATCTTAATGATTAATGGCACAGTGTTTCTAATGAGCCTCCTTGTCCTACAGCTAGCCCACAGGCCTTACGGTGGGGCCAGAGCCTGATGACGTGATATGGCAGAGGTGAATAATTAGCAGGGTCATGAGTGATAGTTACGTCAGCATCTTGACCTACCCATATGTTCAGTGCAATGACCCCACCCATGGATCTAATTCTTTAAGAATGATACAAGTGCCCACATCACAGTTAGCCTTTTAAATGTGACTCGAACATGGTGTGGAATGCTGTCTGAGGATGGGGGCAAGGTATTAGCAATTGTTTCTTTTTTTTGTCTCTTTGAATACCATAGTTTATGTAAAACCACTGCTTTATACACCTTCCTGCTGAATCTCGTATATTTTCAAGATAAAGCCTGACCCAAGCCATCTGGAAGCAAAGAGAGATCTGTAGGAGAGCAGATAGTGTGCTCGCCCCCACTTGTTTTGCTGGTTGTTATGACATCATACCAGAAATAAAACCTGCAGATATAAGGTCCCTACTGAAGGCCAGCTTTTCCGAACATGAATTTGCATGCTGGTCCAGGCTGGTTTATGCTGGTTTGGTGCTGGTCTAGCTGGTGGAGCAGCATAGCCATGCTGTTCACCAGCAGAACATAGCTGCTAAAGCTGGTCGACCAGTATGTTTTCAATTTATTTATTTATTATTATTATTTTTTTTTTGTATGAGCTTAACATGCAGAAATTACAAAGTTATATTGTCACAGTCAGGTGCCTCAGCCAGTCGCGGCTGGCATCATCCAAATTGGTGAAGTTGCCGGGGCACCTGAAGCGGGAGCAGGAATATAAAATGTGGTCGGCCGTCTGCTCCTTGCCATCGCCGCATTTGCAGATTGGGTCATCAGTGAGACCCCACTCGTGAAGGGTGGCCCGGAAACGGCCATGTCCAGTTCTTATTCTGTTCAGCTTGACCCAGGCTTGTCTGGGTAGGTCATTTACAGTGGGTTTGTTTCAGTCTGTGGTTGTCATTATTCCATGCATCTTGCCACTTTTTGTTAGCCCAATTGGTGTCATTGTCATTATTTGCTTCTTTCATAAGGTGCCTCATTGTGTTAGAAGTTTTTTTTATTAACTGAAATAATAATAATAATAATAAATACAATTAATTGGTTTTAGTTTTTAGTATATTTTATAATTTGAAACTTTTACAACATGCCCTTGATGAATCTAGAAGGGCAAAAATAGAGTCTGGCTGTCCTGTTGCATTTCGGTTTTTGAAGGGCAAGTCATAAGTGCTGATGTACAAACAGCTGGCTCAGGCTCATGTTGAGCTAGTGTCTGAGCAAGGGCTTATCCCTCTCTCACCATAGCAGGACAAGCAGTCTGTAATATGCAAAGTTTGTCAGGCTTGAACTGGTGGCTGCTTTTCTTAACCCACTGGCTGCCTTGATTTGGGATTTTACTCATCCCAAAGAATTATACAACAGTAACAAATTCCTTCGTAGTTTTATGGAAAAGTCTTTGACTTGGAATCCTCTGGCATTAGGGATTGGACTGCATGTAGGGAGAACAAACTTGAATGGATTTTGTTTAGTATTTGGAATGTCCTTTCAGAGCTGTAATCCTCTAATGTCAAGAAAGGAAATGCTGATTCAAAGACTGAGTTAACTTTTTGGAAGTACTTCGGAAATGGTCCAGATTGTTCTAGCCAGGAATGGGACAGAATGGTTGACTAGTTAGTTGGACGGCTAGTCATTTAGCGATTAATGCGACTAACTAGGTGTTTATCTAAATCTTTTTTTGTAATTCTATTTTCAGCTTTAATATTACGGACAGTATGGTAGCTTTAATTATAACTATATGGACTTTTACAATTAGTATTAATATAAAATTATATTCATAATTCAAGGTTCATATCATGTGTTACGAAAGCAACATACACCGGTCTATTCTGATGTTTTAGCAAGCTAAAAGCCTCTCCAAAAATTTCACAAAAAAGTGAATTTCCGCAAAGTGAAAATGCAATTTAAGTAAATTCCCATCAAAGTACTGCCACTACAGCCATTAAAAGACCACTTTTGAAACAAATCCACATTCCTTCCCAACAGATTTAAAGACAATTATTTTTGCACAATGTTCCCTTTAGAATGTATAATCCGCCTCTTGTGATGACTATGATAGTTTTGTGCAATAAAAGGTTCTAGTTATTTATCTGATTTTAAATAGTTTATTTTTTTATTTTTGCAAGGACCATTATAGTTTTGTGCAATAAAAGTTTACACTATTGCTATTAACTGTCACGTATTCCCTGTTTTTGTGTTGACTTTTATGTTGAAATTCTTGTTTAGTTCCTGTTTCCTGTTAGTTTGTAGTCCTTTTGTAGTTTCATTTTATGATTGGTTTTCCCCTGATTGTTTCCACAGGTGTTCCTGTTCCCTTGTTTGCCCCATGTATTTAAGCCCTTGTTTTCCCTTGATTTCTTTGTCAGTCTTCATATGTGTTGTCATGTTCTGTGCCTGGTTTCCTATTTATTTATTTATTTATTTATTCTGAGTACTTTGTTTATCTTTGATTTCCATTAAAAGCTGCATTTAGATCCTCATTCCTCACCTGCCTCCTCACATTAACGATAGCCCAAATTTCTTTTTTTTTTCTTCTTTTTCTTTTTTACATCAATTATAGTACACCATTTCATCTTTTTCCAAACCTGTGATGGTCTTAGTCACCATTCAATTTAATTGTATGGAAAGAATATGCAATGAAATTGAATGGTGACAGAGGCTAACATTCTGCCTAACATCTCCTTTTGTGTTCCATTGAAGAAAAAAGTCGTATGGGTTTGTAAAACCATGAGGGTGAGTAAAAGATGACAGTATTTTCATTTTACGGTGAATTATCTCTTTAAGTCAGACTAACTGTCAACCCACCGGATAGTCGAAGTACTATCCGGTGTTAAGTGCTAAGTACATTACTGTACATGAAAACATGTACAGTAGTTCTAGAACAGTGGTTCCCAACCCTGTTTCTGGAGGCCCCCCAACACTACACATTTTGTATATCTCCATATTCAAAAATTCTTGATTCAACTCATTGGCAAGTTAGTAAAGACTCTACGACCTGAACTGGGTGTCAGATAAAGGAGATATACAAAATGTGCAGTGTTGGGGGTCCTCCAGGAACAGGGTTGGGAACCACTGTTCTAGAGTTTACCTCAATTTATTTTGTTCTTTGCTGCCAAACAAACAAACTGTTAGCCTGGGAGGTATTTTAACACAGCTAAGGATGCAGCAGTAGTCCTAGCCCAAGAGATGCAGAAATGAATATAAGATCTAAGTTAGTGAATAATGCAAAGAAGGCAGTCAGTTTATGACCAGTTGAAGACTCTGGTATCTCCACAAGTTCATCCAAAGTCAAACACAGCTGAGCCTAAATAATGAATTATTTTGAAAACCACATATCCAAGGGCCTCAGACCCAATGTCGTAAATGACAACCCACTGAACCAAAAAGGCAGAAGTCCAATCCCACACCAACAATTTTGGCTGCTGAGTGTGCCAGGGTAAATTAAATTCAATTCACAAAAAACCTTAAGAAACACCTTTAAAATCGACTTCACACCACTGCAGCAGTGAAGTCACAGTGATTTACACTTGTGCCCTGTCAACATTTCTCTCACTCTCTGCAACTCAATTTCTGTTTGGTGAGAGGAACTACACATGAACAGGTATTGAAAAATTGCACAGTCTCGTTTCTACTCTTTAGCTCTAAAAATTAATCTTTTCTGATTGGCTTCAATTCTCGATGAGTACCAGTATTCTAGTCTTAACAGTTAAGTCGAGACTAGTCTATTTCATACCAGGCCTAATAAAGCTTTTAGCCTCTGACTGAGGTATATTTACATGCATGTAGACAGATGGAAACTGTGCATGCAGAAAGCTCCACATACTTCTGAAAGATGTTCGCCATTCTCAAAGTTCCACACACCTCAGCACTTGAATTTTCTTTTCGTTTTTTTTTTTTTTTCTCTTTTAATTAAAATTGACACCATTTACTTTTGTAATGCATTTTCCATGGGTGGTCATTTTTTGCACTAAAAAAATCTATAAATAAATAAATAAACATAATAATTATAATAATTTTAAGATTTACACATTTCAATTTCATATCAAAATTCAATTAAACTGAACTGAGTAAACTTTATAAAAAAAAAAAAAAAAAAATATATATATATATATATATATATATGTGTGTATATATACAGTATGTGTAAGTTTATATAAGTGTATATATAAGTGTTATTAATTTGATTTTGTTCAAAATTACACAATTTGATTTGATGGAATTTTATGAAGTTAAAATGCTTTAGTCTTAAAAATAGACAAACACTTTAGTAGAATTACCTTAGTAGAATTTAATGCAATGCAAATGAAAATCTAATAACTTGCTGCACCTCTAAAACAACTTCTCAGCTGATGTTACCAATTCCTCTTTTTCAACCCCTCCCCTCCAACCACCTGTCACATAGAAACTACCTTTTACAATCAAGTCAATTACCATTGGACAAAATTAAGCCCTACATTTTTCTCCTATTTCACTTGGAAATACACCACACTACCAAAGTAAAATGGGTTACAAATGCCACTTAATGTTGACTTTAAATATTTTGCCTAATTTGATTATACCTTCATCCACCGATAACCTCCATTTAACACATTTTAGCATATTTAAATCCATTCTGCAGAATTCCCTCTAAAATCAACACAAACAATTTGGAAAAAAAATAATCTGCAGATTCCATCTTGCCCATAAGCAAATCTGAATAATGTACAGTGTTGAATATAGGCATTATCTGATACAAAACCTCACAGGAGCTTCTCTCCCGTCTTGAAACACCATACCTCTGTGTAAATTATTGGAAGAGATTGGTAACCATGGAAACACTACCCAGAGACGCTAAATCCTAGTTTTTTCTGTCTCAAGACTGATCCAACTGGTCTCCTACCCTCTGAGGCCTTGAGGTCAACAGTTGTTAACTAGCCCCACCTGAATTGTTTGAGTGCATGACTACACTAGCAGAGTTTGGGCAAGATGAGGTAAGTGGCAGAAGTCAATTATGTAATCTACAGTATATGTCTGCCCATCCCTCCATATATATGTAAAAGCAAAAAGTAATGACACAAATAAAGAATGTCTATTACCAGTGTTCTCATATGAATTGCTGAAAATCCAGATATACAATCACACTTACACAAAGAGAGTTTTTTTTTTTTTTTTACACAAACTGTATCTGAAGCATGCAGAAAAAAAAAGCCCATTTATATTTAACTCTAAGACAGAATTGTGAAGAGGCAGCAATGAATTTCATCATCTGTAGATTAAAACACCTCCACATATCAGTCTCACAATACCCAAAAACAGCACCAGAGTGTGACCTAAAATAAAACATCCATTATCGTTAGGAGTCTGCTAACGTTCAGTTGCAAACTTGTCCTCATACAGATACCTAATCAGTGTTTAATTTTATGTAGCAGAAGAATCATGGCCACTGGCCAGTTGTTCAGTCTCAAACCAGGCACCACACAAGTCTTTAAAGACTTCAAGTCTTAAAAGGGGCTATATTATCTACTTTAGCATTTTATATTTCCCCTGAAGTTCACTTAAACTGTAAGTCAAGGTTCCTTGCATCTATAGCAGTCATAATTTAGTTTTACAGTTTTCCACCCTCGAAACATATTCTACATAAGCGCAGATGTGGATGTTAGGCCAATGCATTACAAGTGTCGCAGTTCTGTTATGCATACTTAATGTGTATTCTTGCATAACAAACCTCAGTATTCAGCATGTTTCTATCCAAGTTGCAAATGTTATTTATATATATCAAATATCAGAATATTGCAAAAAAAAAAAAAAAAAAAAGCTTGCGAATAAAGCAGTTTCCTTCCCATGCGTTTAAAAGGACTTCTGGGGAAATTGGCGAAAAATAGAGGTGAAAATGGAAGTTGAACCTTTTTGTCTTTTTTATTAAATGTAATAAATTACTTGTGGGTTAGAGTGAGCAGACAAAATGCTCTGACGAACCTCACGCTTGCTAGCCGTCAGTGGCAGATGCATGATTGAAAGTGTGTCTAGCAGTTCTGTGAGGTAATAGTGGCAAATCATTTTTGATAACAGGCTTTGGCTCCGGCATTTAAGAATGACCAGAGCAACATTTGAGATGCTATGCGATGAAATTGAAGATATTCTGAGCAAATTATGCTTTCACATGGCTTGTTGAGGCAAAGTCACATGACTTTTTTGAAGCACATCTACACTGTAGATACACATATATATCTATTTATTCATGCAATTATCAAATCAGACAATCATGTGGAGCAGTGCAATGCATAAAATCATTCAGATACAAGTCAGGAGCTTCAGTTAATGTTCACATCAACCATCAGAATAAAAAAAAAAAAAAAGTGATCTCAGTGATTTTGACCATGGCATGACTTTTTTTTACCAGACAGGCTGGTTTGAGTATTTCTGTAACTGCTGATTTCCTGGGATTTTCATGCACTGCAGCCACATGATTGGCTGATTAGATAATTGCATGAATAAGTAGGTGCACAGGTGTACCTAAAAAAGTGGTCATTGAGTGTATATTCCTCCAGCAAGCGAGGCAATACCTTCAAATGCCTGTGCCTTTAAAATGTATGTGTTATTCAGGTAGCGAGCTCTAAACATGTTGACTATTAAACTGACTTGCTCAACAAGATTCTCTTTAAACTATTGTTTCACCATGACAGAAGTTGACCTGAAAGAGAAAAATGACCGTAGAAGAGGAAGGCTTGCGCAAATGCCCACTATAGCGACCCTTGTGACAATGCTGAAATGCAATGCATACATATGTTGCATTATGGATTGCGTTCTAACACTTGAATTCGAGCTTGTGTTATCCAGAAATGTCATCATCCACTTACTTGCTTAGAGAATGTTTCAGGCATTATGTTAGAGTGGCTGTAAGTTAATGTGCTCATGTTTTTTGATGTCAATACCGTGACCATTTTTTGAACAACCCATTTTTGCAACTCAGTTTCAATAAATGTCTGGATGGACAGTGAAGAGATATTTGTGTTGTGGATATTAGAGTATGTATACATCGTAGATTGTATTCTTCTTTATAAACAGAAAAAAAATTCTTGTTTTTCATGATATGTCCCCTTTAAAACATCTACATTCTTTTGCGATACAAAGATCTAGTCTCACCCTTGGGAGAGGGAAGAAAACACTTTGAACCATGAAGAAGAAAAATAATCTGAAGGCTGAGGAAATTGAGATTCACATCCTCTCAGATGCTTGAGGTGATTTTTTTTTTCCATATTAGAGAAGAGAGAGCCTCTCTAGAAGGACTCAATCTAGGATTTCTTTTTCTCTTCCTGTCCTATAGCTTAACAGGAGCTGCCTCCCAGTGTTTTGCAGTCCTCCCTTATGCTGCAGGCTAGCTTGTTTTGGCTGCAGCTACTGAGAGACAGACTAAATAATGTGATAACGCGCCGCTTCGCAGTTGCACTTCACACTGCCAAGACCCACCACTGTTCTGGACATGCAAATCACTACAACTGCACAACACCTGCAAATCAAGGCTTACTTGTCAAGAAACAAAACAAAACGGTGACTTTGTGTGCATGTTTTTCCATCCTTTATCTGTGAAAGATACTGGCCGCTGCATTGGAGCAGACATAAATAAGAGCCGCGTATAAAAAAAAGAGTGAGCATTGTGCCTTCAGGGCACTGTCAATCATCACAGGCTTCACAGCGCACACGTTATGTGGATGGCCCCTGAGTGACTCCTTTTCTAGCCCTACCTTAAAATCACTTTCCTTTTCCGACAATGCTTTCTCTGAAATGAGAGACAGGCGAAAAATACATGCTTCTCACTGGGCCATGATGTTATGTGTTTTCACTACCAGTTAAACTCTGAAAATGTTATGTCACTTTCTGGTTGAGCCTAGCAAAAAATGTGGTTTCAAGGCGTATAATCTCTAGGAAGAATGGTCAGCTGTTTAAGTACTTTACTTTAGATTTAGACTACATAATCCATGCTTGTCCTCTGAAAGGGAGCCCATTGTTCCCTGATTTCCGTACGTCATTTAGGGCAGAACAACAAGCTACTATTTACAGAGCTATCCTAATGCTAACTGCTTGAGCACTGGCAAGCAACCAAGCTTCTACGAGCTACACGAAACACTTTCGTCTTGAAAGAAGAGGGATCTCTGAACCGAGAGCATGAAACCAGGTCTTATAACCTCCATTACCTTGCTTTCTATCCCCAAGTTAAACAGCTTGCGCAAAATGCCAATTATGCCCTTCTCCATGACAACCCATCTCTGGGTAAACATTAGTGTAATGATGGGTCTTGTAGCAGTAGGGCTGTTTGAATGGGGACTGACAGGTGCACCAGTTCATGTGTAAAGATGCACAAAGCTAATCAGGGGACTAAAAATTTTGCTAATGACAAGCCAAATCTACCATCTGCAAACAGGACAGAGTCACTGCTAAAATCAAACAACAAGTTTGCAAATTCACTTGTTAATAAACACTTTAATTTTATGGAAAAACTGTGCACTTGCAGCTGTCAACAGTCAATGCGATAAGAGGAACAAAGCTGCAATTTTAATGAGTAAACTAACTCAGTGCCAAGCACCTTAATTTAAATGTGCAAGTCATGAAGCGCCACAAAAAAACAGAAAGCAGAAACTGTTGAGGTGCTTTACTTCCTCAGTGTTGTCAAAGAGGATAAGGTACTGCCAGTTCACGAAAATAGAGAGTACTATCGAGCATTTGAACTTTTGGAAAAGAGGTGCCGATTAGCTCAGGGTGGGGAAAGTTCCAGATTAGACTCATACATACACTCGCTAATCAAACTCTTCTCCTTATTTGCTCCCCAAGAGGGTGACATCACTGTCTGAGAGAGGAATCTGGTGCATAAACTTTGTCTGAGAATTATCACTCCTTTGCCATCCCAAACACTTGCCTTTGTAAGTGCATACGGGGGCCTTGGAGCTTGAGGGAGAGATTGGCAGAGCAAGATGGCATTCTGTCTGTCTGACATGCTGCAGCAAGAATCATAAAGCAGTAACTCTGTTTGGAAATGGCTCAGATGATCTACTCAGATATTCAAAACTGTGCTTCTTTAAGCCTAGGTGCACACAATAAGACACTGACCATGGTTTTGCTCTCTGAGACAAAGTGCAGAAATTGTAAAAAGATTTCTTTCCTAAAGGGAAAATCAGCAGTCTTTGATTGCTTTTATGACATGCTCAGTGTTGGCAGATTAACTGACTTTGCAATGAATCTTTGCCTCTGACGAAGTTCTAAAAGTTATTTCGTGTTCCTTTTACTATCAAATTTACTTTAAGTTCGTCCTGAAAAACAAGCATTCCATGACAGACTTTCTTTTCCAGTCAAAACTTGAGTGCAAGGTAGTGTCACTTCAATGAAATTACTGACATAAATGTTTGCTGACAAAAGTTTATTTTTATTTTGTCAATGATCACGAAGAACAGACGAAAAAGAAGCAACATGAGAATAAGCAAACAATATTTACATTATGCTAACAATTATTCTTTTTTTTAACTTTCTTTTTCTTTTTATTTGTTTCTTTTTTTATAGATACATTTTAAAATAATTGAATCAAATAATTCAAACTGCTTCACAAACGGGTTAATTACCTCACTCAAATGCATCCTATATATGTACAGTATACTATAGTATGAGATTAATCAGCTATTTCCGCAACATAAATGTAATATTACAACTTACATCATCAAACAACTTACATCTGCACAGAGCTGTGTCGATACAATCAAATATTGATATATGGTGTTACTTTTTCTTAAGATATTGTATCAATACTTAGATCCATGTATCATGGTATATCATGAAATTTTCAGTGCAGTCAGAGATGCTTCTATGAGGCACGAAAGAGACTGAAATTGATCCTGCAGATTCACGGTTTCTCTCATGGACATTCTGGACTTCTTCTCATTACGCTGATCAAAAAGGACTAGTCGAATGCAAGACAACCACTCATCGATCTCAGTAACAGGTCAAATAGAAAAGGGAATACAGAGAGAAACTACTCCAAAAAAAAAAAAAAAAAACATCATCTTGGCTTGCATGTGGATGGATTTCCAAAATGTAGGATGGCAGGAGAAGACACATTCATATTTATAAGGAAAGCTCTTCCTGAATGGGTACAGTTAGAGGTAGGGCTATAGTTTCTCCGACCAATCAAGTAGCACTTTCCTAAAAAATATTACTGAATCGTCCAGTCAGTATCGCTTTCATTGTGAATGTAAATAACTCTTCCCCTGCCAAACTACATTTGTTGTACATTTGGATACATTGCTGCACTACCATGTTCTCGTAAAACATCCTCGTGCTCTCTGGCAATGTGACGCTTAATATTCCAAAGGGAATCTTTACTAACTCTCACAGTCTCTCCACTCCCTTTCAAGTTCTTCTCCTTCCTCGTTCTTAGCTTTGATTTTTTACTTTGCATTTATGTATACGGTTTGCAACTTCACTAAAACAATGTTTGAACTCCATAACCTCAGGCCTATTGCTTAATTTGCATATTCCCAAACCAGCATGTCACGAATCACGTTCTGGGTTGAGCGAGCAGCGCTGATCCGCTCCGCTCACATGCTCTGTTACATAAAGTATGAAAGAAATTCATACTGTATGTAACAGTTTTAGGCCACTAGTGAAAAATGTTGCATAATTAGGATTCCTTAAAAAATAATGCCATAAATAGTTCCCTATCTGTCACTCACTCGATGTTGTGTCGATGTAGTGACACTAGGGCTCACTCTTGTGAGCCCGAAACACCTCTGGTCTTTGATAAAAGGCCAATGAAAATTGGCGAGTGGTATTTGCATGCCACTCCCCCGGACATACGGGTATAAAAGGAGCTGGTATGCAACCACTCATTCAGATTTTCTCTTCGAAAAATCTCACGCCTGTTCATTCACCTCTGCTGGATCTGACGGCGCATTTCAGCGGCTTCTCCCTCCTCTGCACTAATGCACTGCAGAGAACACCCCTGGGTGCTTTGGCAGAAAAAAGAGAGTATATTTTTCTGAAAGAGTATATTTCTCTAAAAGAGTGGCACGCACGGAACGTCTTTTTAAAGACGTGTCTTTTTAAAGATGCCTTTCCGATTGTGTGTTATTCCTGGTTGCGGTCGTTACCTCTCAACTTCAGACGGTCACAATCACTGTCTTTCGTGTCTGGGCGCGACCAACACGGAGGCAGCGTTCATGGATGGTTCATATTCTCACTGCGAGAACATGACCATGGCAACGTTGCGGTCGCGGCTTGCTTTCGTAAGAAATGCCACCACAGCAGCTCCCAACCTCGGTCCTTCTAGCTACGGGTTTGAGGCCAGCGCGGCTAGCACTGGGGGCGATTTGGGGACTCCAATGGGATCGCCTCCGCTGGGTATCCCCCCGCGGACCTCCCATTCCCCAGCATGCTCGTCTGCCCCGATCGAGCTTCCGGATGAGTCCGCCGGATCGTCTCACGGCGAGTTCGACCACTTGTTCGGAGCCTGCGAAGCTGATGAGCTCTCGAGTGCAGCATTGGAGAGCGGGCTTGTCCAGTCGGATGCAGAAGCCTCAGCTGGGCTCCCCCCTTTGGGGTCGATTGCCAAGTCACAGGCTGATGCAGAGATGACGGACATGCTTTCCCGGGCGGCCGTGAGCGTCGGGCTAGAGTGGAACCCTCCACTCTCCCCTGAACCCTCACGGCTCGATGATTGGTTCCTGGACTCGCGGTGCCGCTCAAAGCAGCCACGCCCCGCTCCAGTGCTTTTCTTCCCGGAAGTGCACGAGGAACTGACAAAATCGTGGGAGGCACCTTTTACTGCCTGGTCCCGATTTCTCAGTTCCCCTGCCCTCACTACCCTCGATGGCGGGGCGGCCAGGGGCTATATGGCAATTCCCCCGGTGGATAAGGTGCTCACGGTGCACCTATTCCCGCAGAGCGCTGCCACCTGGCGCGGATGCCCAAAGCTCCCGTCCAAGCCCTGTAGGTTCACGTCTGTCCCTGATGGCCAAAGCCTACAGCGCTGCTGGACAAGCCGCCTCTGCCCTGCACGCCATGGCTCTCCTGCAGGTCCACCAAGCCAAGGTGCTAAAAGAACTGCACGAGGGTAGTTCCGCCCCAGATGTGATGCAGGAACGGCGTTCGGCGACTGACCTCGCTCTCCGAGTGACGAAGGTCACGGCGCAGTCTCTTGGGCAGACGATGTCCACATTAGTGTTCCAGGAGCGCCATTTTTGGCTCAACCTGGTCGAGATGGGTGAGGCCGACAAGACACGGTTCCTTGCTGCCCCCATCTCCCAGGCTGGCCTATTCGGCGAGGACCGTTGAGGACTCCATCAGCAGATGGAGGCTATCTGGCATATCCTGCCCTGGCGCGGCTCAAGATCACGCACCCCGTCTGCTCGTCGCCAAAGGCGTCCCCCTGCGGTGACTGCACCGGCTCCACTGCAGCCCGCCCCTTTGGCCCGGCGTGGAGCCCACCGCAGGAAGCAGACGCCACCCGTCTCACGGCCGGCCGCTAAGAACCCACGAAGGTCATCAAAGCGCCCCCGAGACGGGCAACCCAGGGTCGATGAAACCCACTATATTGGAGCTGGTAGTAAGACCACTCCATCCCCGGTGGAGGGCCGGGTGGAGAATCTTTTGTTGCCTTTTTATTTGATTTCGCCACATGCCCAAGTGGCTGCGGTACCCAACAGTTAAGCAAAAAAGCGGTATCCTCCTTCCCTGGGTCACATACCCAGTGTGCATGGTCGTCATCACGACCACCGTCCACGGGTTTTTCCTTGCAGGATTGGCGCTCCAGCGGCGGTCTCCCCGCCCCTGCGTGCCCAGCTGTGGCACACATCCGCCCCGGATGTGACAGTCTCCACAGGTTGCGAGGACAGGCCTCTTCCTCCCCCATCCCAGGCTGTTCCGGGGGTGGTCACAAGGAGCCAGGTAAGTGCTTCGATGTCCCTAGACTCAGCATGGCCACGACATGGTATGGTACCTCGAGCTCCACCTGCCAGTACGTCCGACGATGTTGTCCCTTTGGTCCCCCTTGCGTGGAACTTGGATGCGTGGCTTGCGCTTTCCTATCCGTCGCGATGGCTGGTCTGGACTGTCCGACTCAGCTACGTGATTCAGTTTGCCAGGTGTCCGCCCAGGTTCAGCGGTATCCACTTCACCTTGGTGAAGGACAAAAATGCTGCTACCTTGCGCACGGAGATTGCTACCCTCCTACGGAAGGATGCGATAGAACCTGTCCCTCTGGCCGAGATGAAGAAGGGGTTTTACAGCCCCTACTTCATCGTACCAAAAAAAGGCGGTGGATTGCGGCCAATCTTGGACCTGCGAGTACTGAACCGGGCTTTACACAGACTCCCGTTCAAGATGCTGATGCAAAAATGCATTCTGGCGAGCATCCGGCATCAAGATTGGTTTGCGGTGGTAGACCTGAAGGACACATACTTTCACGTCTCGATTCTACCTTGACACAGACCCTTCCTGCGGTTTGCATTCGAGGGTCAGGCGTATCAGTACAAGGTCCTCCCTTTCAACCTGTCCTTGTCCCCTCGTGTCTTCACGAAGGTTGCAGAGGCAGCCCTTTCCCCACTAAGGGATCTCGATGACTGGCTAATCCTAGCTCACTCTCGAGAGTTGCTGTGCGCACACAGGGACCTTGTGCTCCGGCATCTCAGCCGACTGGAGCTTTGGGGCAACTGGGAAAAGAGCAAGCTCTCCCCGGTTCAGAGCATCTCTTTTCTCATTTGGTCATGGTTACTTTTGTAACCTCTGTTCCCTGATGGAGGGAACGAGACGTTGTGTCGATGTAGTGACACTAGAGGTCACTCTTGGGAGCCCCAAACACCTCTGCTTTTTTTTTTGTGCTTAGGAGCTGAGACCAGGTCCTGGCCATTTCAGCAGGTAGTTCAGCGTTGTGGCAAGAGGGACACAAGATCTTGTTCCCTCATTATGAAAGTAACCATGACGTTCCCTTTCTGTCACTCACTCGACGTTGTGTCAATGTGGTGACACTAGGGGTCCCTATACAAAATGCCACAACTATCTGAACTGTGTTACGTGGACTGGCAGTGCGAGACGGGCAGACCGCTGTGTGCCTCATAGCCAACGCACCAGGCCTTCACGTAACCTCCCCCAACGCTCTTATGAATGTCGAACGGTCCTTCAGGAACAAGTCGACTGCCCAACAATAGGGACAGGCTATCCCAGCCAAGGCCTCTTTTCCTCTTTTTTCTCCCCAAAAAGAGTGGAATTTGTTAAGCAACTAGGAGCCATAAGTGTCTACGTCGGGAGGTGTCCCTCCCAAGGGGAATACAGCGCAGAGACCACATCCCGCCCAAAAGGAGGGGGGTATTTTGTGTGGAATACGTCACATGGTCTTACTGAGTCTTGTCGGAAATATGTCATGTGGAGAGATCCCATGGTAGGTCCTACCCGAAGGGGAAGGTGTTTCTACAAAGCATGGTGACCGGGAGCAGAGGGGCCAGTGCCCAAGGAAGAAGCAGTTTACAGACAGGGAGATATCACATGGGATCGCCTTCGGGGAACCAGCACATGTGGAGCACTTACCTCAGTACAGGGCTCCATTAGCGCACGTACTGGGCCGGCAGCGAGTTTCTCCGCAAACTCAACTGCCAGAGGGCTAAGGATGAAAGTTATCCAGGGATCACAGTCTGTGAACACGACTGGGAGTCAAGAGCACACGTCTTCACCTTAAGGGAGGGGAAAGGCACTATGCGCAAGCGGTACACCCGGCCAGCTGTCCCGGAACTTACCTGCTCATGCCTGCCAATACACGGGATGAGACCGGCTCAACCCAGAGATTGTAGAACCTCGCAAAGGTGTTGGGTGCTGCCCAGCCCACTGCTCTGCAGATGTCTGCCAAAGAGGTGCCACTGGCCAGGGCCCAGGAGGCCACCACACTCCTGGTAGAGTGGGCTCGTAACCCCGCAGGGGTTGGCATGTCCTGAGCCTGATATGCCATCGCGATGGCGTCAACGACCCAGTGGGCGATCCTCTGTTTGGAGACAGCACTTCTTTTCCGCTGTCCACCAAAGCAGACAAAGGGCTGCTCAGAGCTTCTAAAGCTCTGCGTGCGATCCAAATAGATGCGTAAAGCTCGCACCGGACACAGCAATGCCAAGGCTGGGTCTGCCTCTTCCTGGGACAGCGCTTACAGGTTCACCACCTGATCCCTAAAAGGGGTCATGGGAACCTTGGGCACATAGCCGGTCGGGGTCTCAGGATCATGACCACGTGATGTGTCCCGCGGCGCCATGCCCATCTCGTGACTCGAGACTGAAACCAGTGCTGAAGCGGTCTCATATGCATAAAACCTAGCAGTGTGGCCACCGCTGAGGATGCCATATGCCCCAGGAACCTCTGAAAATGTTTCAGTGGAACCGCTGTCTTCTGTTTGAACGCCTTCAGACAGTTCAGCACCAACTGTGTGCGCTCGTTCGTGAGGCGCGCCGTCATCAAGACTGAGTCCAACTCCAAGCCGAGAAAAGAGATGCTCTGAACCGGGGAAAGCTTGCTCTTTTCCCAGTTGACCCAAAGCCCCAGTCGGCTGAGGTGCGTGAGCGCCAGGTCCCTGTGCGCACACAACACATCCCGAGAGTGAGCTATGATCAGCCCATCGTCAAAATAATTGAGGATGCGGATGCCCACTTCCCTTTGCGGGGCAAGGGCTGCCTCTTAGACCTTTGTGAAGATGCGAGGGGACAAGGACAGGCCAAAGGGGAGGACCTTGTACTGGTACGCCCGGCCCTCGAAAGCAAACCACAGGAAGGGTCTGTGTCGAGGTAAGACCGAGACGTGCAAGTACATGTCCTTCAGGTCTACCACCACGAACCAATCTTGATGTCGGACGCTCACTAAAATGCATTTTTGCATCAGCATCTTGAACGGGAGTCTTTGAGAGGCCCGGTTCAGTACTCGCGGGAAAAAGATTGTCCGCAACCCACCGCCTTTCTTCGGTACGATGCAGTAGGGGCTGTAAAACCCCTTCTTCATCTCGGCCGGAGGGACAGCTCTATCGCACCCTTCCGTAGAAGGGTAGCAATCTCCACACGCAAGGTAGCGGCATTCTCGCCCTTCACCAAGGTGAAGCGGACGTCGCGTAGCCGAGTCGGACAGTCCGGGTCAGCCATCGCAACGGGTTGGAAAGCGTGAGCCACGTGTCCAAACACCGGGCGAGGGGGACCAAGGGGACAATCACGTCGGACGTACCGGCGGGTGGGGCCTTGTGGCGGAGCGGAGGGGGAATATCATCTCCACAGTCCGTCAGAACCAACCCGGTGTGGGCATGTTTGTGCCACAGCTGGGCGCACAGGGGCGGGGGGTCCGCCGCTGAAGCGCCAAACCTGCCAAAATGGGACGGTGGGTGGCGGTCGTGACGACGGCTGTGCGCACCTGACATGTGACCCAGGGAACCAGAAAACCACTCTTTTGTTGAAGTTTTGGGTACCGTAGCCACTTGGGCATGCGGCGAAAAATGAAACAAAAGATTCTCCTCCCGGCCTTCCACCGACGGATGGAGTGGTCTGTCTACCAGCTCCATAGAAGTGGGTCTCCTTGTCCCTGGGTCGCCGGTCTCAGGGGCGCTTCGAAGCCTTCCTTGTGTTCGCGGGGGCAGGCTGCGGTGGAGCCGGTGCTGTTGCTGCAGGAGGACGCCCTTGGTGATGAACAGACAGGGTCTTGAGCCATGTCGGGGTAGGATGTGTTGAATAGCCTCCGTCTGCTGCTTCACCACCGAGAACTGCTAGGCAAAGTCCTTGACGGTGTCGCCGAACAGGCCAACCTGGGAAATGGGGGCGTCAAGGAACCGTGCTTTGTCAGCCTCTCTCATCTCAACCAGGTTGAGCCAAAGGTGGTGCTCCTGGACCACCAGGGTGGACATCGCCTGCCCGAGAGACCACGCCATGACCTTCGTCACCCGTAGAGAGAGGTCGGTTGCCGAGCACAGTTCCTGCATCATTCCCGGGTCAGAACTACCCTCGTGCAGCTCTTTTAGCACGTTGGCTTAATGTACCTGCAGGATAGCCATGGCGTGCAGGGCGAAGGCAGCTTGTCCAGCAGCACCGTATGCCTTAGCCGTCAGAGACGACGTAAACCTACAGGCCCTGGACTGGAGCCTCGGGCACCCGTGCCAGGTGGCGGCGCTCTGTGGGCACAAATGCACCGCGAGCACCTTATCCACCTGGGGGATCACTGAATACCCCTTGGCTGCCCCACCATCGAGGGTAGTGAGAACGGGGGAGCTGAAAGATCGGGATCAGGTAGTAAAAGGTGCCCCCCATGATCTTGTCAGCTCCTCGTGTACTTCCGGGAAGAAAGGGACCGGGGCGGGGTGTGGCCGTGAGCAGCGCTCTGGGCCCAGGAACCAATCATCTAGCCACGAGGGTTCAGGGGAGAGTGGAGGGTTCCACTCTAGCCTGACGCTTGCGGCTGCCCGGGAAAGCATGTCCATCATCTCTGCATTGGCCTGAGACTGGGCGACCATACCCAAAGGAGGAAGCCCAGCTGAAGCCTCCGCCTCAGACTGGACGAGCCCACTCTCCGATGCTACTCTTGATAACTCGTCGTCTTCCCGTGCTCCGAATAAGAGGTCGAACCCGCCCTAAGACGAGCCGGCGGTCTCATTTGAGAGCCCGACCAGGGCAAGCGAGTGTGCTGAAAAATTGGAGGTCTGTGGGGGGTTACCCGGCGGAGGTGCTCCCATTGAAGTCCCCAAATCGCCCCCGGTATTAACCGACGTGGCCTCATACCTGTAGTTAGAAGGACCGAGGTGGGGAGCCGCTGAGGTGGCTTGCTTTCTTACGAAGGCAAGCCGCAACTGCAACGTTGCCATGGTCATGTTCTTGCAATGAGGACAAGACCCATCCACGAACGATGTCTCCACGTGGGCAGCGCCCAGACATGTAAGACAGCGATCGTGGCCATCAGAAGAGGAGAGATAACAGATGCGGAGAGATAATGACTGCAACCAGGAATAACACACAAATGGAAAGGCATCTTTAAAAAGACGTTCCGTGTGTGCCGCTCTTTTAGAATTTAAAATATACCCTTTTAGAATATACTCTTTTGTTCTGCCGAAGCGCCCAGGGGCATTCTCTGCACTCCACAGGTGCAGAGGGGGAAGAAGCTGCTGAAATGTGCCGTAAATCCAGCAGTTTGAGGTGAACGGTAGGGAGAATTGAATTCAGTGCACTGAATGCAACTGCTTGGCTCCGAAGAGAAAATCTGAATGAGTGGTTGCATACCAGCTCCTTTTATACCCGTATGTCCGGGGGAGTGGCATGCAAATTCCACTTGGCAATTCCCATTGGCCTTTTTTCAAAAAGCAGAGGTGTTTGGGGCTCCCAAGAGTGACCCCTAGTGTCACTACATTGACACAACGTCGAGTGAGTGACAGACAGGGAACCAAAGTCCTTGGGTAGCATTCTTTGTCTCTTTTATTTGCTACGTCTTTCATGTTCTGTATGCTCAAGGCCTGGCCATAGGAGTAGCATTGAAATATTCAAAAGTGTGCTTCTTTACATAGATCTCTTTTCCTGCTCTCAAACTATACTGTTGAAAAGATCATGTCATACCAGCTTAAGGGGGTAAAAGTGGTTTCGGAACAAACTAGCTGGTTTGTTGCTTGCCCAGTGTGGTCTACCAGCTCAAACCATCTTGGCCAAGATGGATAACCAGGTTGAATGCAGTGGTAATCCAGCTGATAAACCATCTAGACCTAGTCTCAGCAATAACGTCAACGTACCACCCAGCCCATTTTCTGATTGTCTGATGGACACTGTATACAAAAAATGGCAACCACTTGCCCAAATTACAAGCTTGTTTTGTCTGTAAAATTATCGGTACTTAATCCTTGGATAGACAGAAATTCTGATCACACAAATCTACACACATTTGTCCTTTATACTTTTTGGTGTTTTCCATGCAATGCTTCACAACTCACTGACCAAGACTGCTGTGCTATTGTTTCACATTTCCCACACCAGTCTATTACTGTGCTAACATTTATTCCAAATTTCCACATTTTTGTGCTTCCTTGTTGATACACATGTGCTTAAAATGAAAGCGACTGCTGCCAAACAATGAATATGGAAAGTCAAGTCCTTAGGCAGTGCAATATTTTCATTGTTGCTATACTGTATCCAATGCCACAACGATCAGCCACATCATTCAAACCACCTGACTAATATTGTGTAGGTCCCCCTCGTGCCACCAAAACAGCGCCAACCCGCATCTCAGAATAGCATTCTGACATGATATTCTTCTCACCACAATTGTACAGAGCGGTTATCTGAGTTACTGTAGACTTTGTCAGTTCGAACCAGTCTGGCCATTCTCTGTTGACCTCTCTCAACAACAAGGCATTTCCGTTCACAGAACTGCTGCTCACTGGATGTTTTTTAGTTTCTGGCATTCTGAGCAAATTCTAGAGACTGTTGTGCCAATCATGTGGCAGCAGTGCAGTGCATAAAATCATTAAGATACAGGTTTGATCTCTGTGATTTTGACCGTGGCATAGTTGTTGGTGCCAGATGGGCTGGGTTGAGTATTTCTGTTACTGCTGATCTCCTGGGATTTCCACACACAACAGTCTCTAGAATTTACTCAGAATGGTGCCAAAAACAAAAAACATCCAGTGAGCTGCAGTTCTGTGGATGGAAATGCCTTGTTGATGAGAAAGGTCAACAGAGAATGGTCAGACTGGTTTGAACTGACAAAGTCTACGGTAACCCAGATAACAACTCTGTACAACTGTGGTGAGAAGAAGGTTGGCGCTGTTTTGGCGGCACGAGGGGGACCTACACAATATTAGGCAGGTGGTTTTAATGTTGTGTGTATGTATTAGGTGCCCTAAGCTTGGCTGTAGGAGAAACAGGAAGGAAATAAACAACTAGTGGTGAAGTGGAATTATTTGAGTCCTTTTATTCAGAGCAACCACTCCTGAGCTTTCGTGTTTGGATGGAGCCTTGATTCTGTTGTCTTTCTGTCAGTGGTTGTTGTGAATATGGAAAAGACCTAAAGAACAGCATACGGCCTGGTGCACGGCGATGTTTCCAGCCTTGATTTGGTGCTAATTTCCTGTGGCTTCTTCCACCTGTCCCCTACAGTCACTTCATCTGAGAGACTTCTCCCCCACCTGCACCAGTGGTGTGGTCGGGGCCATATTCATGTATATGCCATATGCTTACTTTTTCGCAGGGCTGTTTGCATATAACAACTTAAGGATCAATATTTGCATATACCCTCGGTATACCCACTTGTTTTGCTGCTTCAGAAGTCCATAATCTACTGTTGTGTTAGTTTCCCTTTAACTGTATTGGATGCTGTTTCGTGAAACTGGTGATTCTTTGTTGTAATTGGTGCATTATCACTTGAATTCTACCATTACCCGCCCCTGACAACTGCTGTCACTGCCGTCATCGACTGAGGGAATTTATGGAAGTGAGTGGAGAGAGAGAGAGAGAGAGTCACCCTCATGCTGAAGCAGTAGTGTCAGGTAAAATGAATTAACAAAATATGCCAAACGTCCTGTAAAATAAGGAATTGTAACGTAATTAAGGGAAAAAATTGCGTTCGTATGAAATCCATACGCAATGCCATTTGTCCCGTATTTTAGCGTCACACACACAAACTGCTGAGAATGTTTCACAAATTGAGAGAAATTGTCCTGAAACACACAACTTTCGCGTGAGTTGTGTAAGACGGACGGCTTCACACTGAATGCGTTTTTGTGTCCATCCATGCTGTTTTGCAATGTAAAGCAGTGTCTTGTGCAGGAGCGTCTGTATAAATGGGTCATTCCTACAATTCAGTGACATTAAGTCCCCAGTACAATTGATATTGTTTAATTTCACCCAATTACAATTTTAATAGGCTTGTTTAAAAGAATAAATACTTTTTATAATGTTACACACTTCTGTTGGCTTAAAAGTTACATTTTAAATAACTGAAATCCTTTTCTATTGCACTGTGTCATTTCCTCATGTCCCCAAAACTGCACATCAAACATCTTTGACAAAAATAAATGCTAAATCATTGGATTTCTCAGTACACAGTATTTCTGTTAACAGAAATAAAATCTAAAATATTAGTTTACAGATATGATTGCTAGATATCAATCACAGTCTGACAATCAGGGACTGTGTTTGTATGGGTGTGCACGGTGTAGACACATACAACACTGTGATCATTTTGTCGGCTCTTGTGAGTGTCCCTACCTTCCTTCAATCCTTCTCACACACACAAACATACAGTTGCCCCTCTTAAGCCAGACTTGTGTGAATGTATGAATGTTGTTGCATTATACGACAAAATATCAAACCATGTGACATTTATCTTAAAGATATACAGCACAAACACTCTTTTTTAGCAAAACATTTTATAAAAAGATATTTGAGAGAAGGTTTAGCATCATTTGTTTGCAAATGCCACTTGGTTTGATATTTTGTATCTAATGCAATGACAATAAGGCATTTTAAAGTGGGACTTAAGTGTCCACATACTTCTTGGGGACACTGTACGCTTAAATTGTAAATGAGGCCTCTTTTTAAAGCCATGTCCACAGGGGATTTAAAAAAAGCAGATGCACAAAGTCATAAACTTGCAGTGTAACACTGTTTTCTATCCATTTGACAAAATGTTTAATTTGTTTGGAAATGGAACAGACAGTCAAATATTCATCAACAAAACTCTTTTTTATGTTAATGTGTAACAGTGTTTGATCTCCACTTGTCAAAAATACACAAAAATCATACTTTGAGAACTATTAATTAAGTCAAATATGGTCCAAAATCCCCATCTCCCTTTTCAATATTTAAAATTAAGATATGCAATCATATGTAAGTAGTCTTTTATAATATGAAATAGTTTCTCACAAAGCAAATGCAAATTTCAAATTAAATATCAATTTAATAAACATTCTAAATCAAAAGTGACATTTCAATATTTTTGAATTCTTAAAAAATCAGAAAATGATTCTTAATGTGCCTCTAAAAAGAGCACACAAAGAACATAAAAAAGTCTAGAAAGTAATCTTCTAGAAGTCTAGAAAATAAATAAAAAATGATAAGCTATCCTATGTTTGGTTCATTTCAGCTTTTAAATTTAAAAATCTAAAATTCATTAAATATAATTCAAAACATTGAAATAGATAGTTTAAAGATCAAACTAGAGACTGGTGTAGGTGTGTACTGTAGCTGGCTGTGTTTTGTGGGTGTGTATGTAATCTGTCTGTGCGAAGCCCGGTCACTATGGCAGCAGTAACAGGGTTCTATGCACTGACTAGATGACCTCTCCAACACACCCACACATAAACACTAATTAACACACACACACACACACACGCACAAAAAAACGAACATACCGTTGACACACTCAAACACATCGCAGCACCTCCCAGGTGTTCCATCACCACGGGACACGACCTGAGGGGAAGTCCCTGCTGAGCATTGTGAGAAGGTGCAGATGCCAGGCAAACATTCACATCTGAGTGGAGGAAGGAGAAAGAGAGAGAGAGAGAGAGAGAGAGAGAGAGAGAGAAAGATGGGGAACCTGTAATTCCCAATTCATAACAACAAAACTGACTCCTACTGTTGCTTCTAGACGTACAGTAGTGGTGTGAAATGTATTGTGAGTGTGAAACAGGTGTTTTGTGAGCACGTGAGTCATTTTGGGAAATCTTTTTATGTAAAAACTGAATTTTGAGTATGAGACAGTTGTAACCATCTAATCTGAATTTTGAGTGTCAGACAGGTATAACAGTCTAAAGTGGATTATAAGAGGTAGACAGGTGTAACAGTCTAATGTGGATTGTAAGCATGAGACAAACTGTCCAACCTGGACTGTGAGTGTGAGACAGGTTTAACGGTCTAACCTGGATTGTGAGAGTGAGACAGGTATAACGTCTAATCTGAACTGTGAGAGGTAGACAGGTGTAAAGTTTTATCTGGACTGTGAGAGGTAGACAGGTTTAAGACAGGTGTAACAGTCCAGTGTGGATAGTGAGTGTGAGACAGTTGTAAATGTCTAGTCTGGATTGTCAGAGTGAGACATGTGTAACATCTAATCTGGAATGTGAGAGTGAGACAGGTGTAATATCTAATCTGAATTGTGAGAGTGAGACAGGCATAATGTCTAATCTGATAGAGTAAGACGGGTGTAACGTCTAATTCGGATTGTGAGATTTAGACAGGTATAACGGTCTAATCTGGATCCTGAGAGTAAAACAGGAATAATTTCTAATCTGAATTGTGAGAGTGAGATAAGTATAATGGCCTAATTTGGATTGTGAGAGTGAGACAGGTGTAATGTCTAATATGGACTGTAAGAGTTAGTGTGACACAGGAGAGTGAATGTGACACAAGTGTAACAGTCTGATCTGAATATTAAGGGTGAGACAGGTGTAACGGTCTAATCTGTAAAGTGAGAGTGAGACAGGTCTAACAGTCTAATCTGGATTATCAAAGTGAGACAGGTGTAATATCTAAAATGGTTTGTGAGAGTGAGACAGGTGTAATGTCTAATTTGAATTGTGAGAGTGAGACAGGCATAATGTCTAATCCAGATTTTGAGAGTTAAAACAGGTGTAACGGTCTAATCTGAACTGTGAGAGTTAAACAGGTGTAATTTCTAATTTGGATTGTGAGTGAGAGACAGGTATAATGTCTAATTTGGACTGTAAGAGTTGGAGAGTGAGTGTGAGACAGGTGTAAGACAGGTGTAACAGTCCAATTTGGAGAGTGAGTGTGCAACAGGTGTACCAGTCCGATCTGAATATTAAGAATGAGACAGGTGTAATGGTCTAATCTGGATAGTGAGAGTGAGGAAGGTGTAACTGTCTAATCTGGACTGTGAGAGTAACACAGGTGTAAAGGTCCAATCTGGGCAGTGAGAGTGAGACAGGTGTAATGTTCTAACTTGGATTATCAGAGTGATACAGGTGTAATCTCTAATCTGGTTTGTGAGACTGAGACAGGTGTAATGTCTAATCTGAATTGTAAGAGTGAGACAGGCATAATGGTCTAGTCTGGACTGTGAGAGAGAGAGGTGTAACATCTAATCTGAATTGTGAGAGTAAAACAGGTGTAATGTCTAATCCAGGTTGTGAGAGTTAAAACAGGTGTAAAGGACTAATCTGGATCGTCAGTAACTTCTAATACAGATTATTAGATTGAGACAGATGTAACATCTAATCTGAATTGTGAGAGTAAAACAGGTGTAATGTCTAATCCGGATTGTGAGAGTTAAGACGTGTAACTTCTAATATAAATTGTGAGATTTAGAAAGATGTAACATCTAATCTGAATTGTGAGAGTGAGACAGGTGTAACGGTCTAATCTGGAAAGTGAGTGTAAAAGAGGTGTAACAGTCTAACCTGGATTGTGAGAGTGAGACACATATAACAATCTAACCTGGTAGGAAGGGTGCAGCAGCCATCTGCTGTCAGTCTGACCTGAGTCTCATAGCTGTCTGCTGGACACTGGACGGGCTTCACTGGAGGACATTCTACTGTGCTGCAGTCTACACTGAACACTGAACACATGAGACACAACATTTATCACTCCTCATCAAAGCCACCAATTATCACACCTCATCAAATCTCATCTAAGAACATGATGTGCCTTTAATCTCAAACCTCAGGCTTCAACACTTACCCTTTACAGTGGTTAAACTGTTATGTAGTCTGGGTTTAAAGGGCTAGATTACCTCAAAATGAAAATTCTGACATCATTTTCAGTTACACAGAAGAAAGTCAAACGGGTTTCGGAACAATATGAGTTTGAGTAAACGATGACAGATGTTTTTATTTTTGGGTAAGCTATACCTTTAAGATTTCAAAAATCAAACTGAAAAAATATCAGATTTAGTTTTAAAGTCAATATGAAACACTTTGTCTGTATCCCATTTTATTTCTGTAATGTGACACTTCTGAGTGTAACAGGACATTTAATGAGAAAAACAAATCTAAGAAGGGACTTAATTTGATCCATCTAGAATAAATTGGATCATAAAAAAAATGGCGCTCCATGTCAAAATGGAGCCAGACCTGAAAGCGAGTTTAGAATCAAATGTGGAGGAATACTCTCCCCCGAAACACCACCAGCACTACTTTACTATTACTATTTTATTTCTGTTTAAAAGTTAAAATTTACAAAATTACTTACAGTTGTATGTAAGTGTGTTTATTTCATTGTTTTACTTTGTTGTAGAGTGGTATTCACTGCTAGACTTGTGCTGTTTGTTTACTGTCATTTACTGTCATGTGTTGGTGTGTGTGCTATATTGTTCTGACTTGTCCCAGGGTATTCACTGCTAGATTTAGAGTTGTTTGTCCAGTGTGTATAAAACCATTGTTGTTTTTAGTGTCTATAAACAGTGCTTCACTTGTTTTAGAGTATTATTTATTGCTAAAGTGTAGCATAATTTATTTGCGGTGTACTGAAGTCGCGTTTGTTCCCGCACTTATCACCTCGCGCAACCCATAATTTTGGTTGCCCACGTGACTAGCTTTGTTGTGCTAAGTAGCATTAAGGCGTGTCCTGCTTTTTTCACTGTACAGCTCATAAGCATCGTGTATATATTTGACTTGAATGCTGACACGGAAGCAGCAGAAGTGGTAGCCCTCGTGTAAAGCCCTCCTCATGTGAAGACCTACTTGTGAAAAGACCAGCGAGTCTACCTGTGTGAGTCCACCGAGCAAGGACACGACAAGGCGCCACTCACCATTGCACTTAAGTATCTTTTAATTTGAGCTCTTTTCTTATTTTCCTTCTACATACTAACATGTCTACTTCACGAATAACATATGCCTTCAAGCACATCCCTGTTATCTGTTACAGACTGTTTACACAATATAGATGCAAGACAAAACACAACCCACACAACTTACGGCCACTTTGCACTTCTGCACCTACTCCACTCTCTTTATCAGTTGGACTCTGGAACTTCCAGTCAGCTGTGAACAAAGCTGACTTCATTCCAGCCTTTACCACACAGTCCACCCTCAGCATCCTGGCACTGGCAGAAACATGGATATGTCCAGAGGATACAGCAACACCTGCTGCTCTCTCCAACAATTTCTCCTTCTCTCACACCCCTCGACACACTGGTAGGGGTGGGGGAACAGGTTTGCTCATTCATAACAACTGGACTTTTTTACCACACTCTTCTCTATGTAACAATACTATTTTGAATTCCATGTTATTATTACAATGCAATCCACATAAATACATGGTGTTGTCATCTATCGTCCTCCAGGTCGGCTGACAAACTTTCTCGAGGAGTTGGATGTCCTGCTGTCCTCCTTCCCAGAGGATGGCAGGCACACTTGTGGTTCTTGGTTATTTCAACATACACCAAGACAAGCCCCAGGCCACTGAACTGAATGCTCTTCTGGCCTCATTTGACTTAGAAAGACTAAGCACCACAGCAACTCACAGATCTGGCAACCAGCTGGACCTAATTTTTACACATAACTGTACCAACTCAAATATACTTGTTACTTCTTTACATGTCTCTGATCACTTCTTTGTTCAATTCAACATGACTCTCCCATCTACATTAAAACAGACTCCACCTTTGGTTTCCTTTCTCTGTAAACTCCATTCTCTTTCACCCTCTCACCTTTCCACTGCTGTCTCTACCTCTCTTCCCACACAAAATATATTTTCCACCATTGATGTAAACACTGCCACAGACACATTAAGCTCTACTTTAACAATCTGACTAGACAACATCTATCCTCTCTCCTCTAGGCCAGCAGGTACTACACCACCCAGCCCTGGGCTGACGTCCTTCGTGAACATCGGACTGACCTCAGGGCAGCTGAGAGGAGATGGTGGATATCTAAAGATCCAGCAGATCTAGGTAAGTATCAGTCTCTGTTTGCAATTTTTTTCAGATAACGTTAAATCTGCAAAAACTTGCTATATTGCTATATCGCAGCTTGTTTAGAACATTCAACACACTTCTCTGCCCTCCCCCTCCACCACCTGACACATTACTGACAGCAGATGTCTTCGCAACATTTTTTACTAATAAGGTTACAACCATCAGCAATACATTCTCAGCACCACACCCTGTCAAACACCTGTCTCCTCTATGCAACTCCTCTGTCTCTATGTTCTCTACACTAACACTGATGTCTCTAAACTCCTCCTCTCCAACCAACCCACCACCTGTTCCCTTGACCCCATTCCTTCTCACCTTCTCCAGGCCATCTCTCCGTCCATCCTACCTGCACTCACACACATAATTAACACTTAATCTCTTAATTAATAAATCTCTACTTACAGGCACTTTTCCCACTATATTTAAGCAGACTCGAGTAACCCCGCTGCTGAAGAAACCCACACTTAACCCCACACAAATAGAACACTACAGACCAGTCTCTCTCATCCCATTCATGGCAAAAACACTTCAAATCTCTGCCTATCTCTCACAGAAAAAGCTGCTGGATGACAATCAGTCAGGCTTCAAAAGTGGACACTCCACCAAGACTGCCCTGCTGTCTGTCACTGAGTCACTGAGACAGGCGAAAGTTGAATCCAGATCATCCGTCCTGATTCTGCTGGACCTTTTACACCGTCAACCATCAGATCTTACTCTCCACCCTCTCTTTGCTGGGCATCACAGGAACTGTGCTTGACTGGTTTAATTCTTATCTCTCAGGTAGGTCCTTCAAGGTAGCCTGGAGAGGTGAGGTGTCCAAGCCACATCAGCTACTTACTGGGGTACCTCAGGGTTCAGGGCTTGGGCCACTTCTCTCCTCTATATACACAACATCACTGGGACCCATCATTCAGGCACATGGTTTCTCTTACCACTGCTATGCTGATGACACGCAACTCTACTTGTCTTTCCAGCCCAACAACACCACAGTGACTGCTCGAATCTCTGCCTGCCTGGCAGACATCTTGGCCTGGATGAAGGAACACCACCTGCAACTTAACCCAGCCAACTCCTTGTCTTTCCAACCAACCCTGCTGTTGAACACAACATCACCGTGCAGCTAGGGGCAACTACAGTAACGCCTTCCAAAATGGTCAGAAATCTTTGGGTAACCATCAATAACAAACTAAACTTCACAGACCACATCTCAAAGACCGCAAGATCATGTAGATTTACACTTTACAATATCAGGAAGATAAGACCCTTCCTCTCTGAACATGCCACACAACTTCTTGTTCAGTCAGTTGTCATAACTATACTGGACTACTGTAATGCTCTCATTGCAGGCCTCCCTGCATGTGCAGTTAGACCCCTGCAAATGATCCAGAATGCAGTAGCACGTCTGATCTATAATAAACCAAAGAGAGCGTATGCTACACCACTTCTTGTCTCTCTTCACTGGCTGCTGGTTGATGCACGTATCAAGGCTCTGATGCTGGCATACAGAACAGTAACTGGGTCTACTCCAGCATACCTAAAATCATTTCTGCAGAGCTACGTGCCCACTAGAAGCCTGCGGTCGGCTAAGGAATGTCGCCTTGTTATACCAACACAAAGAGGCACCAAAACACTTTCCCGGACTTTCGGCTTCATCATACCATGTTGGTGGAATGACCTTCCCAACTCCTTCTGTGAAGCTGACTCACTTTCTTTCTTCAAAAAATGGCTAAAAACACATCTTTTCCATGAGCACTTAACCAGTCACAAAAAAAAAAAAAAAAAAAAAAAAAAAAAATATCTTGCTGCACATTAATCTGTTCTGAATACTATTCTGATGCTAGTGAAACTTTGTAATATGGCACTTTTCGTACCACTGTCTCCTTAAGATGATTTGCTTATGTTTTCCTCTTTTGTAAGTCGCTTTGGATAAAAGCGTCTGCCAAATGAATAAATGTAAATGTACTCAGTGCACCTTTAACCAACAGGCGGCATAGCCTAGGTGATACCAGTCGAAAAGGAAAGTCCTTTCAGAAGTTTGGCAAGTTATTACATTTTGATTAGAAATTACGAAGACAACTTTTTCTTTGCAAAAATGTGATCAGTTTAAAAGGAGTGAAGTAAACAGGGTCAATTTTAATTTAATGTTGACATGTCAGAAAAGTGGCTTCTACAGTATAAAAAGAACTTAAAACAGATGTTTCTTATCCACAAACACATCTGTGCTTTTAGTGTGTCTCAAAAGCGTATTTTTTTTTAAGTCATGTTGAAGCCGAGTATTTATCTTTGCTCAAGGCTGCCATATTGTAGCTAAAAGCAGAATGACAGCAGAAGAGAAGCAGCAATATTTAAACTAACACACTATGACATCATCTTGGAAAAACCCTGCAAGGAATTCAAATCTATCACTATCTGGGTCCTAGTGTGGATCTTCAAGACTCCACAAACACCCATCATTGCTTTTGCCACAAAAGGAGTTTCTGAATATACTATATAAGTTGCCACCTTCATGCTGTTTTGCGCCTGCTGAAAATACCACTAAGATGGTTTACTGATTTTCTAGCTGTTGGACCAGCAAAGCCATGCATAGCCACGCTGTTCACCAGTTTGTCTTGTCAGACAATCATATACCTAACCCTAAACTCTACGCTAACCCTAACCATTAAACACAACAATATATTAAACACCCTTAAAATCAGAGAAGAGTAATAGGTTGATTCTAATTTTGTCAAGTCTCAACCTTGGCCTTACAACTAACCTCAATTCTGACCCTAAACCTAACACTACAATCTGACTGGCTGATATGAATGTTGCTGTAGGACCAACAAGGATCCAGGAACATTGCAAAATCACACATTCTGCTCATTCACACAGCTCAGTGCTTCACACTGGACTTGCTCAACTCATAGTTACCTGGCTTGCATTCATAGAGATCACAGCACTCGCCGGGTTTGCCTGAGCTCTTGGACACGAGGATGTTGAGGTGTCCAGGCTGGCAAACTTTCCTCAGACACCCTGCTGGGCTGCACACGCAGCGGCTGGGCAGGGGGCAACATTCCCCTGGTGGAGCGTAGCCCTCAATTAATGTGGAGTCTTCAGGACAGCGAGGAGAAAACTGAACCTCACATCTCGCCTTTGAACAGTCTGGTCTCTCCTCTGCAGAGAAAAAGAACAGAAGTTTGTCAGTCTGTAAATAGTTATTCTTTAAAAATACATACAGTACATAGCATTGAGGATTAACTGAGAACTGGTCCTTATTCAGAACTTTTTACATTTTTCCAAAATAAATATTGGGAACTAATTATTTTTGTGGTATTTGTTGCTGTTAAGTGGAATCAGAATCGCTAAATTCTTTAAAATTCCCATTCCTAAACATATATTTCTCTCTCTGTTTCTTCCTAGTAATGTAAGAAAACATTAATCAATATTCTAAAAGTGGCACAGACTGACATTTCGCTCTCACAAATAAAGAGAAACTATGAGCGGCTGCCACACTTGCTTATTTCAAATTGAATATTGACCATGCATGGTCAAAGTCCAGCATTCAAGGTATGACTTGCTTTATTCATCCATTACAAGAGAATAACAATGTAACAAAGGATGAAGGAAAGAAATTGAAAAGGTGCATGGGACAGATATAAAAAAGAGCCACAGACTAGAAACCTCATGCTGATGTGAATGCGAATGAACGCAAATGTCAGCGGGAGAAACGCAGCTGGCGAGCCGTAATGCTGCTGTTGCTTGTGTGCAGTCTGATAACACACGAAAGAGGGGCTGTGTAATGGCTCTGGGCATGCCGCTACATGTTGAAATATAGCCACAGCGATTTTAGTATGTAAAAAGTAGGCTGATCTGGGATAGTGTGGCTCTGCTACTTTAAATCTTAAAGGGATAGTTCTCCCAAAAAAAGAAGACCCTTATGTTGCTCAAACCAGGTATTTTTCTCCCTTGGAATGTAAAAGGAGATATTTTGTAGAATATCCTAGCTGCAATATAACAAAAGTGGACATGTGAGAAACAAACTATTATTCACAGCGCATGGGTCATATGGACTACTTTTAGGATACTTTTATGGTTTTTTAATGGTACTTTTTTTTGTCCTTCTGAATCTTGACAGCTACTGGTCACCATCCACTTTCATACTATGGAAAAGAGCAGCATGGACATGGACAAAAACTTTTTTTTTTTTAAATAAAATTTTAGTTTTGTAACGAAATAAATTAATATGTTGGCACAATTATATTTTTGACTACAAAACTAATTTCAAACATTTAACCATATGCCTTCAAATCAAAAATCCAAAATACCCCCCCCCCCCTCTTTTTTTGGCAGGGTGTGGTCTCCATGGTGCCTTCCCCTTGGGAGGGACACCCCTGACGCAGACACTTATGGCTCCCAGTCAGTTAACAAATTCCACTCTTTTTGGGGAGAAAAGAGAGGGAAATAGGCCTCGGCTGGGCTAGCCTGTCCCTATAGTCGGGCAGTCGACTTGTTCCTGATGGACCGTTCAACGCTCATAAGAGCGTTGGGGGAGGTTACGAGATGGCCTGGTATGCTGGCTACAAGGCACACAGCGGTCTGCCAGTCTCGCACTGCCAGTCCACGTAACACAGTTCAGCTAGTTGTGGCATTTTGTATAGGGACCCCTAGTGTCTCTACATCGACACAACGTCGAGTGAGTGACAGACAGGGAACGTCCTGGTTACTTTCGTAACCTCCATTCCCTGATGGAGGGAATGAGACATTGTGTCCCTCTTGCCACAATGCTGAACTACCCACTGAAATGTCCAGGACCTGGTCTCAGCTCCTCAGCACAAAACCTGAATGAGTGGTTGCATACCAGCTCCTTTTATACCTGTATGTCTGGGGGAGTTGCATGCAAATTCCACTTGCCAATTCTCATTGGCCTTTTTTCAAAAAAGCAGAGGTGTTTGGGGCTCCCAAGAGTGACCCCTAGTGTCGCTACATCAACACAACATCTCGTTCCCTCCATCAGGGAACGGAGGTTATGAAAGTATCCAGGATGTTGTCCTTTGTCTTTGAAGACTGTCGTGTACACCTTTGTATAAAATCTTCAGTTCTTTGACAATTTCAAACATTGTATAGCCTTCATTCCTCAAAACAAGGATTGACTGATGAGTTTCTTGAGAAAGCTGTTTCTTTTTTGCCATTTTTGACCTAATATTGACCTTAAGACATGCCTGTCTATTGCACACTGTGGCAACTAAAAAACAAACACAAAGACAATGTTAAGCTTCATTTAACGAACCAAATAGCTTTCAGCTGTGTTTGATATAATGGCAAGTGATTTTCTAGTACCAAATTAGCAATTTAGCATGATTACTCAAGGATAAGGTGTTGGAGTGATGGCTTATTTTTAATCATTTGGGGCACGGTGACACACGGCCCTCTCATGTGCCTAATTGTTGACAGCATCGTACCACTGGAATTTATCCTTTTCGTCCGATGAGCTGCCAGATTTAAGAAGCGCATCCCGTACCTTCAGATACTGAACCCGCAGTTTTGTCAGCTTGTCGTGTCATTGCTCAGTGGTTCTTTGGTATCCACGAGCATGAAGATCGTTGCAAATTTTACCAAATATCTTGTAGTTCTTGTGTGTTGTATCCAGTTGTTCCTGTATAATCCATCATTGACGTCATGTTTCGAGTTCCGTGCTCGGTCACAGTTAGCGATCACGCTAGATGCGTACCGTGGCTGAGCCAACTGAACCGTGCCCGAGCCCACCTCTTCAAGCGGGCCAAGGCACGGTTCAGCGTACCGTGCCCGGGCATGGTACGGCGCGATCACACTAGTCAAATGAACTGGACTTTGGGGGTCAAACGTGCTTGGGCACGGTACAGATTGCCTAGTGTGAGTACACCCTAAATCAAGCTGTGCAGTTACTGACTGGTTGTTCATATGACAATGTATAATTAAAAATACACAAGTTTTGTTGTAATAAGTGGAATTTTATCAAATAATAAATGAATTGATGAAATATGCCATCACATTTCTTGTTGGTTTAGATTTCTTTATTTAAAATAGTGTAAGGATCTATTATTGGATTGTATTTATCTCTCTAAAAAGTTTGCAAACACATCTTTTACAACAACTGTATTAAATTTACCTCTGATTTGTTATATCTGCTTTGTACAAATCTGAAATGATCTCATTATTTGGTAACAGAGAGCAAAGTGTAGTAAATGCAATAATAATTGCATTTCTCATTTCTAAATAATTCTTTAAAAAAAAGTACTAAAATAATTACTGGAACTGTTAAGGAACCGGAATCGTTAAGAGGAACTGGAACCAGAATCGTAAAATTCTTTACGATTCCTAACTATCTCTCTCTATATATATATTTGATTTGATTTGATTTGATTTGATTTGATTTTTTTTGCAGGAAATTGTCTCTGAACCCTTAATGAAATAGTTCACCCAAAAATTTTAATTCTGTCATATCATTTCGAACTCATATAAATTACTTTCATCTACAAGAGAAGAAATGTCAAAGAATGATGACGCTGTTTTTTTGTTTTCATACAATGAAAGTAAACTAAGTCTGTCAGTCCCTTACATTCTGCCTAAAATATCCTTTTGTGCTGCATAGAAAAAAAAAAGCCATATGGGTTTCAAACAACATAATGGTGAGTAAATGAAAACAGAATTTTTATTTTTAGTTGAACTATCCCTAAGCATTCAATCAATTTCCTGTAGAAAAACAGAAGTATATAATGGCCAAACGATTCTTCTGAATTGATGAATTGGAGAGAAGAAAATGCACAGCAGGGCAAAACCACTGACTTTGTTGACTGAGGTTACAGTACATGCTTTGTAAGCATTACTACGACAATGATTAATTAACTCGCTAAACTTATTATATAGGAGATTTAGTCAAGCCATTAAAAACATTGTTCAGCTATTTGTTTAATCTTGTAGCAAAATCATATCTGATGTATGTAATGCTTGTCTTACAAAGACACTATGGACTATTAGTGCCTTTTGATGTGTTTGGAGGAAAGAGTCCTCCATAGAGATGCTCCTTTTTGAGAGACAGAGTGTAATTACAGTACCTCAAACGTTAGAGAGAAAAAGAGAAAAGGTTGAGAGAAAGAGAGCATTATGCTTACAAATACACAAGAAGAGGAGTGAAGTTAGAGACCTTAAAGCTCCTCACATTTAAGCCCTGTGTTTATATGTCATTATACAAGTGCTTGGGCTATTTGTTTTTGCCCAGGATTTATGGACAATTATGACAACATTATTTTCATTTGCAGACAACTGCCACTTGAATGTGAAATAACTTAATGTATGGAGATGTGATGGGTGGAAATGAGACAAGAGAGAATAAGTGACTTGCAGAAGGGTCAAATGGGACAACCTGTAACACAAATGAGACAGAATATCACCTTTGCAATGATTGACATGCCAATTACTCAAGCCAATGAAACATTTAAAGCATTTTAAGGTATACACTTTTACTAGTATGTGTTTCCTTGGGAATCAAACCCATTTTTTTGTACACTGTAAAAGTGGTAACCTGCAATTGTTACCTCAAGGAACTATTTCTATTTGATCTAACCCATAAAATATATTTTCAATTGAGTAACCCAGTTTGAGGTACATTTAGTTATGTATTGATTAAATACATTTTTTTGACTTGAATAAAACCTTTTAATTTAGATGTTACCATTTGAAGACAAGACAAAGACTCAGTGAATAAGCAAGGAACTTCACATTTGTGGTTTTACTTAAAAATCATGCTTTTGTTTCACCCCAACCACTTAGTTCATAGCAGATAAAATTGAGTTCATTTCAAGTTCATACGTTCATGAGTCCCCAAGTTACCATTTAAACATTTTCTGAGAAAACACCACCATTGAGAGCACTTCCATCCACTTCAGCATCTGTCTTTTTCCTCTGTTAAAACCATCTCAGTGCTCTCAAAATATCCAACAATCCCCAACATATCACCAAATCTATCCTTCAGTGTCCTATGTGTGTTCTGTCTCAAGAGTGCAATTCTGTAGATAAACAGCCTTTAATTTTTTCTAATGCTCAAAGCACTCCAAAACATTGAGGCCCAAGAGTGTGTAAACGTTTTACAACTCATTCCGGAATATTTTTACCCCAACCAGATTGAGGGAAAGGCCCTGATAGGCTTTTCTCTCAGGTATTTACCCTGCAAGCATTTAATAATATGCATAATAACTAGGGCTGTCAATTGTTTCATGTCAGTCAAATGTAATCAAATTAATCACAATTAATTAACGTCCCCAAATGAAGATAATTCAAAGATGTTTATTATTATTATTATTATTATTATTAGTATGGCAGGTAAGTAAAGCATTGAATAGACATTTCAAAAAGTGGCCTATGAAGTCACTATACTGTATTATTAGTTTTAATTTCATTTTATTGGACGTAAGCCTATCAGTGGCCTACAGTCCACAACAATCCAATTTGCAATTGAGTATATCAGTGAGTCTGTTTACATGCACACCAAATATACTGATTACTCCCAAAAATCAGCTTATTTAAAAAAATCTGACAAAGCAATCTGGGTTTACATGATATTTTAAATATTCCTGTTATTCTCTGCTTTTGATATCAAACTGTGAAGAGGCATGCACACAACATGTGTGCACACTGGATACCGGTCAAGGTGTTTACATGCAATGTCAGGCATGAGGTATCATTTGAAATCTTAGAATCTGAACTTTTCAGAGAATACCATCACCTTTGCATTCATGTTACACAAAATAACAAAATAAGGCCTGAAAACATTTGCGTCACAAATTAGCGCCCTCTAGAGGTAATGGGGTAGAAATATTCATTTGAATATAAAATATTTCACTTTGCACTTAAATGGACAAGTCATATATCAAATGAAAGCTCTCATTCTGAGGAATGTGATGGATCCGTTTATTTTGTTACCCTAATAACACAGTTTGAAATATTTTCAAAATAACCACAAAATTAAATATGATTTTTGTAAGTCATCAAATACATACGTCTAATTTGTGCATGGATTATTGCCGCTGTAAGCCCCAAATAGCTAAAAATTTTATATCTGCTTTTACCTTAGGCAGTTGTCTAAACAATGCAACATTTTGTACTTGTCTGTGAGGTTGCTTGACTGAATAATCCTATGATATATCTTAGATGCCCAGAACAAAATGTGCCATCCAGCAGGAAAATATGTTTTAGACTATTGATGATAAAATATTATATATCATCAGATCTTAGCTTAATAATGACACCTAGATTGAGCTTCTAGTCCACTCAGAGGCCGAGATTTTCAATGAAATGATGAGGGTGGTGCATGAACTGAAAATTAGACTGAATGTCTATGGACGAGCAAATCTGTGAGAGCTAAGATGTGTTAGAGCGCCACCTACATTACAGATCTGCATATTGTGATAGAATGTGAAAGAGAAAAAAAAAATATTTTTTCTAGTAATTTCTGCCATCTAGTGGAACAAAATAAGACTTTTCAAAGTGAAACCAGAATTATATGCTTACAAAATTGGGACAACAACAACAACAAAAATTCTGCTTATCATAAGATTATAAACACTCTTCTGAAAAAATTTAGACCAATTTTTGCATTTAGTCCACAGTGTGTGTGAATGTTGAGCTTTTAAATTTGAGTGTGAAAAATTGCAGGAGGCAGTACAAAAAATGTATCAGAGTTTAACGAGTTAATGCGTTTACATGACCACACACGTTGTCAACTTATTAAGCATAATCAGCATAAGAATGTGTATGTAAACAAGCTTAGTCTGTCCGAGGTAGACTTACAGGCCACACCATTCACACAGGACATGTTTTTTTTTTATTCTTGGTCAAAGTTAGACAAAAGTCTTTTGCCCAATACATCGCATTATATTTTCAAGATGCAGTCAATTTAAATGTAGTTCTTTGAAAGAACTTTGAAAGAAAACACATCCTATGTGAACGCCCCCTTACTCATTCTGTGCTGCCTATTTGTGGTAAGTGTGGTTTATCAGGTTCAGGGGCATGAATAATTTTTTATATAACAAAAAAATTTCATATTCGTTTTAGCATTAATTGTACTAAACTAACACATTAAATTGACAGCCCTAGTATTAAGAGAATACCACAAATTACACTGACATCAACATGGCAGGATTGTAGTGCACGCTGTTTAGTTTTAATGGTCACAGTCTGTCTCCCTCATGTCTTCAAGGACTCTTATTTTGAAGTTTTCAACTGGACTACATCTCCCATAGTTCACTGACCTAATCACTTCCATCTGTTCATCATCATCCGCACCTTCCTTCCATTCCCTCATTAGTTAACCTGTGTAAATATACCCTCTAGTTTTGTTCATCATTTGTCAGTCCTTGAAGTGTTGCGTTGAGTTAATGAAGTGTTGTGTTAATGAAGTGTTACTAAAGTGCTAAAGTGTTTCTTTGTTTTGTTATCTTGTGAAGTCAGAGTTTGTTTCCACTCCAGCATTTGTTTCCATTCCAGCAATTATTATTAAAAAGATTTAAAGAATCTACTCCTGCGTCTCCTCTCTTCCTCTTCCAGACACCAACATTACAGAAGGACTGACCTAACAAAATGGATATACCAGCAGTAGCAATCCTCCTCCTCGAACAAGTTGAGGACCAGTTGAGGATCACATGAGTGAGTTTCTCCATCTCGTGAATTTGGTGCACTATGATGACCATGCTCTGGTGAGTTTCTTAAGGGCAGGCCTGAATAGTGCATTGAAGGAGCTGATGCCTCCATTGGGTCCTCACTGGACGGTGGCTCTGCAGCACAGCTTTCACTGTGGGTATGGAGGATGAGGACTTTGTATCTCCTCCCACAGTGGACACCCTCCAGCCTTCCACGGCTCCTCCCTCGAAGCCTTCCCCAGCTCATCCCCCAATGCCTGCCACGGTCAACGAGCCAGCGCCCACACCTGCCGCGGTCAACGAGCCAGCGCCCACGCCTGCCACAGTCAATAAGCCAGCGCCAGTGCCTGTAGCCTCAACCGTCCCCGTATCCATGCTCCCTGCTGGCCAGAAGAGGAGAAGGAAAAGGACTCCTCCTCCCCAGTCTCTGCCCATGCTCACGACCACGGAGGTCGTTCCTCAGACTCTTCCTTGGCTCTGCCCTCAGAGTCTTCTGCGACTCCGCCCACTTCCCCAGAGTCTCCTCCTCCTGCGGTTCCTCCTCCTGACCCAGTCCCTGCCCTGTGGCCACCTCCCAGGCTTCCTGACCCAGTCCCTGCCCTGTGGCCACCTCCCAGGCCTTCTGACCCAGTCCCTGCCCTGTGGCCACCTCCCAGGCCTCCTGACCCAGTCCCTGCCCTGTGGCCGTGCCCCAGGACCCTGGATCCATTCCCAGCCCTGAAGCTGCCGCCTAGGCCTCCTGATTATCCTCCTGCGATCCTTCATCTTCTGTTTCACCCTACCCTCCTCATCCGTCTTTGGGCGCCAAAGGGGGGGGCGGGGGGGGGGTAAATGTCACATTCTGTTTCCATGTCTTCAAGGACTCTTATTTTGAAGTTTTCCACTCAACTACATCTCTCATAGTTCACTGCCCTAATCACTTCCATCTGTTCATCATCCGCACCTGCCTCCCATTCCCTCATTAGTTTCCCTGTGTATATATACCCTCTAGTTTTGTTCATCATTTGTCAGTTCTTGAAGTGTTATGTTGAGTTACTGAAGTGTTGCGTTGAGTTAATGAAGTGTATTGCCAAAGTGTGTCCTTGTTTTGTTATCTTGTGAAGTTAGCTCCATCATTTGTTTCCACTCCAGCGATTATTAAAAGATTTAAAGAATCTACTCCTGCGTCTCCTCTCTTCCACTCCAGACACCAATGTTACACCTTGTAGTTTTTTCATCCTTTGCTGTGATTTCTCTTTTGGCAATGACAGCTGTTCACCACTGATCACATGGACGTTGTTGCCAGGCATCTGCTGCAGAGATGGAAACAGATTGTTACAGATAAATTCAATCTGGGAGCAGCCTTGACCCATGGGAATCTCTACCTCCACCTCCTGAGAGATCCGACAGAATACACTGTCTCTGGCCACTTAATCCAATGAAGTCCAGAAAAAACTACACAATAGATAGCTAATGCCTACTAGCAGATAATCTACACTAGGGATGTGGGAAAATATATATTATCAAAAAACTAGTCAGTCCTAAAGGATATATATAAGAAAAACATATAGATAAACTAGTCGAACTAGCTAAACATCTAGTCATCCAACAACTAGTCAACCATAATGAACCACCCCTGATTTATGCGGTTTACATCAAAGAGCAAATTACTGGGCAAGGACACTTAGATGTTGATTATCATGCAATAAATGTGCTTGTTTGAATTTAGACTAATATTTTGACCAATGAAAACACCAAACACGCATAATTATTGCCTATAGAAAAGCAGTTATTCAAAGCACGTCATCAAATCTGCAGTCATTGACAGAGAGAGGGCTCTGGCTGAGAGCAGTAGTTTGGCTTGGCACTGTAAAGTCATTACTTGATATTCCACAGAGCCCGTGCAGGCTGTAAAGTCCTATGTGGCCACAGAGACAAGGGAGAAAGAGACAGAGACAGACAGTGAGAGTAAAAGTCTTTGGAGAATAAATAAGACCCAACAAACTACAGATAAAAAAGCAGACAGCTCCTAACACAAAACAGCATGCAATTCAGTAAGGATCAAAATTTTGGGTACTTTCTCTAATGTTTTTTTATTTTTATTTTTTTTTTTTTTTATACAATGATAGAGATCACTTATTGCCAGCTATTATAAAATTGTTTTTTCACTGTGCTACATTCACCATTTGTTTCTTCCTGCTTGCACCGAAAAGCCAAGTTCCATCGTGGTGCTTTAAACCATGAAGACGGCTCATTTTATCATATAAAAATTAATTTATAACATCAGTCAAACTCTGATTTTCGCTTCTCCCATGTCAGCGATCCATTTAAATGCAAAATGACAGCAAGAGGATGAAATGTAAATAAGGAAAGTGAGAGAGCAGTTTTCTCAGCCTAAGGCAAACACGAGTGAAGAATGATTTGAAATGCTTCGTGTTTTTCTCACTATGAAGCCGCTCTGAATGAATTAAGGCACTTCTGTACACTGTGTGCAGTTAAAGCATATTAACACTGGTGCCAGAAGGGCTGATATGAGTATTTCTGTAACTGCTGATCTCCTGGGATTTTCATGCACAACAATCTCTAGAATTTACTCAGAATGGTGGCAAAAAAAAAAAAAAAAAAAAAAAAAAAACATCCAGTGAGGGTCAGTTCTGTGGGTGGAAACACCTTGTTGATGAGAGAGGTCAACAGAGAATGGCCAGACTGGTTCGAACTAACAAAGTCTACGGTAACTCAGATAACCGCTCTGTACAATTGTGGTGAGAAGAATCAGGTTGGCGCTGTTTTGGTGGCATGAGGGGGACCTACACAATATTAGGCAGGTGGTTTTAATGTTGTGGCCGATCTGTGTTTATATACACTGACAGCCAAAAGTTTATAATAATGTACAGATTTGTTCTTATGTTAAGAAATGGGTACTTTTATTCACCAAAGTGGCATTCAACTGATCACAATGTATAGTCAGGACTAGGGATGTGCGAGACTAGTCGACAATTCAACTAAACGGTTCTGATGCTGCTAGTAAGCAGTAAGCTGAAGACACGTAAGGTGTCTATTTCTCAAACTAAAGACTCTGATGTACTTATCCTCTTGTTTAGTTGTACATCTGGCCTTCCACATCTCTTTCTGTCCTTGTTAGAGCCAGTTGTCCTTTGTCTTTGAAGACTGTTGTGTACACCTTTGTATGAAATCTTCAGTTACCTATCTGTCACTCACTTGAAGTTGTGTCGATGTAGTGACACTAGGGGTCACTCTTGGGAGCCCCAAACACCTCTGCTTTTTGAAAAAAAAGCCAATGGAAATTGGTGAGTGGAATTTGCATGCCACTCCCCCGGACATACGGATATAAAAGGAGCTAGTATGCAACCACTCATTCAGATTTTCTCTTCGGAGCCAATTGGTTCTATTCATTGAGCTGAATTCACCGAGTTCATTCACCTTGTCTGCTGAATTTACGGCGCAATTCAGCGGCTTCTCCCCCTCTGCACCCGTGGACTGCAGAGAACACCCCTGGGTGCTTCGGCAGAACAGCAAAAAGAGAGTATATTCTAAAAGAGTATATTTTACTGTATATTTTACATGTGTGCCACTGTAAAACAGCGGCACACATGTGTGTTATTCTTGGTTGCGGTCGTTATCTCTCCACCTCTGATGGCCATGATCGCTGCCTTACGTGTCTGCCTTACATGCAGAGACTTCGTTTGTGGATGGGTCTTGTCCTCATTGCGAGAACATGACCATGACAATGTTGCGGTCGCGGCTTGCCTTCGTGAGAAAGCAAGCCACCCCAGCGGCTCCCTGCCTCGGTCCTTCTACCTACGGGTATGAGGCCACATCGGTTATCACTTGGGGCGATTTGGGGACTCCAATGGGACCACCTCCGCCGGGTAAACTCCCATGGACCTCCCATTCCTCAGCACGCTCGCTTGCCCCAGTCGGGCTCTCGGATGAGAATGCCGGCTCGTCTTAGGGCGGGTTCGACCTCTTATTCGGAGCACGGGAAGACGACGAGTTATCAAGAGTAGCATCAGAGAGTGGGCTCGTCCAGTCTGACGCGGAGGCTTCAGCTGGGCTTCCTCCTTCGGGTATGGTCGCCCAGTCTCATGCCAATGCAGAGATGATGGACATGCTTTCCCGGGCAGCCGCGAGCGTCGGGCTAGAGTGGAACCCTCCACTCTCCCCTGAACCCTCGCAGCTCGATGATTGGTTTCTGGGCACAGAGCACCACTCACGGCCGCGCCCCGCCCCAGTTCCTTTCTTCCCGGAAGTGCATGAGGAACTGACAAGATCGTGGGGGGCACCTTTTACCACCCAGTCCTGATCTTTCAGCATACCCTCGATGGTGGGGCGGCCAAGGGGTATTTCGGTGATCCCCCAGGTGGATAAGGCGCTTGCGGAGCACTTGTACCCACAGAGTACCACCACCTGGCGCGGGCGCCCAAAGCTCCCATCCGGGGCCTGTAGGTTTACGTCATCTCTGACGGCTAAGGCCTACAGTGCCACTGGAAAAGCCGCCTCCGCCCTGCACGCCATGGCTCTCCTGCAGGTACACCAAGCCAAGGTGCTAAAAGAGCTGCACGAGGGTAGTTTTGACCTGGGATTGATGCAGGAACTGTGCTCGGTGACCAACCTCGCTCTCCGGGTGACGAAGGTCACGGCGTGGTCTCTCGGGCAGGCGATGTCCACCCTAGTGGTCCAGGAATGCCACCTTTGGCTCAACCTGGTCGACACGAGAGAGGCTGACAAGGCACGGTTCCTTGATGCCCCCATCTTCCAGGTTGGCCTGTTCGGCAACACCATCGAAGACTTTGCCCAGCAGTTCTCGGCGGTGAAGCAGCAGACGGAGGCCATTCAACACATCCTGCCCTGGTGCGGCTCAAGACCCTGCATCCCGTCTGCTCGTCGCCAAGGGCGTCCTCCTGCAGCAACAACACTGGCTCTGCCACAGCCCGCCCCCGCAGACCAGCCCCGGCGTGGAGCCCACCGCAGGAAGTAGACACCACCTGTCTCACGGCCGGCCACAAAGAACCCTTGGAAGGCTTCCAAGTGCCCCTGAGACGGGCGACCCAGGGGCGAGGAGACCTGCTTCAGACCACTCCATCCCCTGGTGGAGGGCCAGGAGGAGAATCTTTTGTTTCATTTTTCGCTGCATGCCCAAGAGGCTGCGGTACCCAAAACTTCAACAAAAGAGTGGTTTCCTTGTTCTCTATGTCACATGTTGGTGTGCACGGCCGTCGTCATGACCACCGTCCACTGTCCCATTTTAGCAGGTTCGGCGCTCCAGCGGCGGACCCCCCGCCCCTGCACGCCCAGCTGTGGCACAAACATGCCCACACTGGGTTGGTTCCGATATTCATCCTCCCCCTTCCCCGGCCAGTCTTATGGTGAGTATAAGGAGCCAGGTAAGTGCTTCGATGTCCCTGGACTCAGCACGGCCACGGGGCTCGAGCCCCCTCGACATGGCGCCTCAGGCTCCGCCTCGCTACGAGGCCCCACCTGCCGGTATGTCCAATGTGATTATCCCCTTGGTCCTCCTCGCCCGGAGTTTGGACACGTGGCTCATGCTTTCCAACCTGTCGCGATGGCTGACCCGGACCGTCCGACTCGGCTACGCGATTCAGTTCACCAGGCGCCCGCCCAGGTTCAGCGGCATCTGCTTCACCTCGGTGAAGGGCAAGAACGATGCTACCTTGCGTGCGGAAATCGCTACCCTTCTACAGAAGGGTGCGATAGAGCCTGGCCCTCCAGCCGAGATGAAGAAAGGGTTTTACAGCCCCTACTTTATTGTACCAATGAAAGGCGGTGGGTTGCAGCCAATCTTGGACCTGCGAGTACTGAACTGGGCCTTGCACAGACTCCCGTTCAAGATGCTGATGCAAAAATGCATTTTAGCGAGCGTCCGGCATCAAGATTGGTTCTCGGTTTTACCTCGACACACACCCTTCCTGCGGTTTGCTTTCAAGGGCTGGGCTTACCAGTAGAAGGTCCTCCCCTTCAGCCTGTCCTTGTCCCCTTGAAGGTCGCAGAGGCAGCTCTTGCTATGCTAAGGGAAGTGGGCGTCCGCATACTCAACTACATCGATGACTGGCTGATCCTAGCTCACTCTCGAGAGTTACTTTTCACACACAGGGACCTGGTGCTCAGGCACCTCAGCCGTCTAGGGATTCAGGTCAACTGGGAAAAGAGCAAGCTCTCCTCGGTTCAGAGCATCTCTTTTCTCAGCTTGGAGTTGGACTCAGTCTCGATGACAGTGCACCTCACGAACGAGCGTGCACAGTCGGTGCTGAACTGTCTGAAGGTGTTCAGACAGAAGACAGTGGTTCCACTGAAACTTTTTCAGAGGCTCCTGGGGCATATGGCATCCTCAGCGGTTGCCACACTGCTCAGGTTGATGCTTATGAGACCACTTATGCATCTATGCCTTGAAGTGTCGTCTGTTCGCTAAGTGGTGTTCTTCCTGACGCGAAGACCCCCAGAGATGCACAGTCGGATCGATGCTTTCCTTCCTGCAGGAGAGGCTGGAGGGGCGGCTGTCACCCTCCACCTTGAAGGTGTATGTAGCCGCCATTTCGGCACATCACGAGGCAGTGGATGGTAAGTATTTGGGGAAGCACGACTTGGTCGTCAGGTTCTTGAGAGGTACTAGGAGGTTGAATCCCTCCAGACCGCGCCTCATGCCCTCATGGGACCTCTCTGTAGTCCTTCGGGGTCTACGGGGTGCTCTCTTTGAGCCCCTGGAGTCAGTAGAGCTTAAGGCACTCTCTTTGAAGACTGATCTGACTGCGCTCACTTCCATCAAGAGGGTAGGGGACCTGCAGGCGTTCTCTGTCAGCGAATCGTGCCTGGAGTTCGGTCCGGGTTACTCTCATGTGATCCTGAGACCCCGACCGGACTATGTGCCCAAGGTTCCCACGACCCTGTTTAGGAATCAGGTGGTGAACCTGCAAGCGCTGCCCCAGGAGGAGGCAGACCCAGCTTTGGCGTTGCTGTTTCTGGTGCGTGCTTTACGCATCTATTTGGATTGCACGCAGAGCTATAGAAGCTCCGAGCAGCTCTTTGTCTGCTTTAGTGAACAGCGGAAATGAAGCACTGTCTCCAAACAGAGGATCGCCCACTGGGTTGTTGACACCATCGTGATGGCATATCATGTCCAGGATGTGCCGCCCCCCGTGGGACTACAAGCCCACTCTACGAGGAGTGTAGCGGCCTCCTGGGACCTGACCAGTGGCGCCTTTTTAGCAGACATCTGCAGAGCAGCGGGCTGGGCAACACCCAACACCTTTGCGTGGTTCTATAATCTCCGGGTTGAGCCGGTTTCATCCCGTGTATTGTCGGGTCCGAGCAGGTAAGTTCTGGGACAGCTGGCTGGGTGTACCACTTGCGCATAGCGCCCTTCCCCTCCCATGAGGTGAAGACGTGTGCTTTTGACTCCCAGTCATGTTCACAAGTTGTGATCCCTGGATGACTTTCCTCCTTAGCCCTGTGGCAGATGAGTTTGCGGAGAAACTCGCTGCCAGCCCAGTATGTGTGCTAATTAGGCCCTGTACTGAGGTAGGTGCTCCACATGTGGTGGTTCCCCATAGGTGACCCCATGTGATATCTTCCGCTAAATCGTTTCCCTGTTGGTAAACTGCATCTTCCTTGGGCAGAGGCCCCTCTGCCCCCGGTCACCATGTTTGTAGAAACTCCTCCCCCTCGGTTAGGACCTACCATGGGACTTCTCCACATGACATACTTCCGACGAGACTCGGTAAGATTATGTGACGTATTTCCACTCAAAATACCCCCCCTCTCTGGGCAGGGTGTGGTCTTCGCTGTGTCTTCCCCTTCGGTGTAACACCCCCCCCCCCCCGATGTAGACATTTATGGCCAAATTATAACAAATTCCACTCTTTTTGGGGAGAAAAATGAGGAAAAGAAGCCACGGCTGTCCCTATTTTTTGGGCAGTCGACTTGTTCCCGAAGGACCGTTAGACGCTCATAAGAGCGTTGGGGGAGGTTATGTGATGGCCTGGTGCGCTGGCTACGAGGCACACAGCGGTCTGCCAGTCTCGCACTGCCAGTCCACGTAACACAGTTCAGCTAGTTGTGGCATTTTGTATAGGGACCCCTAGTGTCACTGCATCGACACAACGTCGAGTGATTGACAGATAGGGAATGTCCTGGTTACTTTCGTAACTTCCGTTCCCTGATGGAGGAAATGAGACATTGTGTCCCTCTTGCCACAATGCTGAACTACCCGCTGAAATGGCTGGGACCTTGTCTCAGCTCCTCAGCACAAAACCTGAATGAGTGGTTGCATACCAGCTCCTTTTATACCCATATGTCTGGGGGAGTTCCATGCAAATTCCGCTCACCAATTTCCATTGGCCTTTTTTCAAAAAGCAGAGGTGTTTGGGGCTCCCAAGAGTGACCCCTAGTGTCACTACATCGACACAACGTCTTGTTCCCTCCATCAGGGAATGGATGTTACGAAATTAACCAGTACGTTTTTTGCCTATTTCAAGCATTTTATAGCCTTCACTCCACAAAACAATGATTGACTGACAAGTTTCTATAGAAACCTGTATCTTTTTTGACATTTTTGACCTAATATTGACCTTAAGACATGCCAGTCTATTGCACACTGTGGCGCCTCAAAAACAAACACAAAGACAATGTTAGGCTTCATTTAAGAACCAAATTGCTTTCAGCTGTGTTTGATATAATGGCAAGTGATTTTCTAGTACCAAATTAGCAATTTAGCATGATTACTCAAGGATAAGGTGTTGGAGTGAAAGCTTCTGGAAATGACTTTTTTCAAATAGTGATGGTGCTGTTTTTTACATCAGTAATGTCCTGACTATTCTTTCTGATCAGCTGAATGCCACTTTGGTGAATTAAAGTACCAATTTCCTTCCAAAACAGCAAAATCTGTACATTATTCCAAACTTTTGGCCGCCAGTGTATATAAATATATATAATATATATATATATATATATATATATATATATATATAGAGAGAGAGAGAGAGAGAGAGAGAGAGAGAGAGAGAGAGAGATACAGTAGATATACTGTATATTACTGCTGTCAGTCTGTGATTAATCATAGATTTTGAAACTGTTGAAATTTTACTCTCTCTATATATACTCTATATATGTTTTTTTATTTTTTTTTATTTTATATGATGTACAATGCATCCGGAAAGTATTCACAGCGCTTCACTTTTTCCACATTTTGTTATGTTACAGCCTTATTCCAAAATGGATTAAATTCATTATTTTCCTCAAAATTCTACAAACAATACCCCATAATGACAACATGAAAGAAGTTTGTTTGAAGTCTTTGCAAATTTATTTAAAAATAAAAAAAACGAAAAAAATCACATGTACATAAGTATCCACAGCCTTTGCCATGACATTCAAAATTGAGCTCAGGTGCATCCTGTTTCCACTGATCATCCTAGAGATGTTTCTACAACTTGATTGGAGTCCACTTGTGGTAAATTCAGTTGATTGGACATGATTTGGAAAGGCACACACCTGTCTATATAAGGTCCCACAGTTAACAGTGCATGTCAGAGCACAAACCAAGCCATGAAGTCCAAGGAATTGTCTGTAGACCTCCGAGACAGGATTGTATCGAGGCACAGATCTGGGGAAGGGTACAGAAAAATGTCTGCAGCATTGAAGGTCCCAATGAGCAAAGTGGCCTCCATCATCCGTAAATGGAAGAAGTTTGGAACCAACAGGACTCTTCCTAGAGCTGGCCGCCCGGCCAAACTGAGCAATCGGGGGAGAAGGGCCTTAGTCAGGGAGGTGACCAAGAACCCGATGGTCACTCTGACAGAGCTCCAGTGTTTCTCTGTGGAGAGAGGAGAACCTTCCAGAAAAACAACCATCTCTGCAGCACTCCACCAATCAGGCCTGTATGGTAGAGTGGCCAGACGGAAGCCACTCCTCAGTAAAAGGCACATGACAGCCCACCTGGAGTTTGCCAAAAGGCACTTGAAGGACTCTCAAACCATGAGAAACAAAGATTGAACTCTTTGGCCTGAATGGCAAGCGTCATGTCTGGAGGAAACCAGGCACCGCTCATCACCTGGCCAACACCATCCCTACAGTGAAGCATGGTGGTGGCAGCATCATGCTGTGGGGATGTTTTTCAGCGGCAGGAACTGGGAGACTAGTCAGGATCGAGGGAAAGATGAATGCAGCAATGTACAGAGACATCCTTGATGAAAACCTGCTCCAGAGCGCTCTGGACCTCAGACTGGGGCGAAGGTTCATCTTCTAACAGGACCACGACCCTAAGCACACAGCCAAAATAACAAAGGAGTGGCTCTGGGACAACTCTGTGAATGTCCTTGAGTGGCCCAGGCAGAGCCCAGACTTGAACCCGATTGAACTTCTCTGGAGAGATCTGAAAATGGCTGTGCACCGACGCTCCTCATCCAACCTGATGGAGCTTGAGAGGTCCTGCAAAGAAGAATGGGAGAAACTGCCCAAAAATAGGTGTGCCAAGCTTGTAGCATCATACTCAAAAAGACTTGAGGCTGTAAATTGTGCCAAAGGTGCTTCAACAAAGTATTGAGCAAAGGCTGTGAATACTTATGTACATGTGATTTTTTTTCCCCCCGTTTTTTATTTTTAATAAATTTGCAAAGATTTCAAACAAACTTCTTTCATGTTGTCATTATGGGGTATTGTTTGTAGAATTTTGAGGAAAATAATGAATTTAATTAATTTTGGAATAAGGCTGTAACATAACAAAATGTGGAAAAAGTGAAGCGCTGTGAATACTTTCCGGATGCACTGTAGTTCGATTATCATATCGCAAGGGCTGTGATTTAATTGAATAAATAAATAGTCCGCACACACTTACCGCTGTGTTTACTGTATGTGTGCAGCTCTGTTCTTCATGTTACACATACTCAAAGCACGTGTGAGGCTAATGAGCTGAGCACATTATATTTATTGCACTCTAGATTTACTAATTGCACATTTTCATAGTTCAAAATTAGCTTTGCCATTAAAAGTTACTATCCAAATCTGAAGTAACCCCATACCACCAGGTTTTTATGGATAGAAGAGTGGATAAGAGCATTTTGCTGCAGTAAAAGGCCATTGTTAACTCAACTACAAACAAACAAACATCTTCCTTCAGGTGTTCCACCAAAATAAAAGCATTTGTCAAAATAAAGGCTTAAGGCTTAAGAGTATTGGTTTTACTGTACTTTTTATTTATTTATTCTGGTTCTTTTAAAAGGACTCACATGTGAACATTCTTTCCTGAACAGTATTTCAATTGGCAGTAAAGAATGTTTGTCCATGACTTAATTTTGGTCAAAAGGAAACACTTACTAGTTGTTTTTTTTTAAAAAAAAATGTCAATAATCATATTGCAGTTCAAACTGCAATCACAATATTTTTCAAAATAATCGCAATTACATCTTTTTGTCCAAATCCTTCAGCCCTAATCGAAATACACTATTCAAGTAACATTAAAGTTTTCCCTAAGTCTAAGTGGGAGGTTGAGTAATAGAAAGAACTAGTAAGAACCCCATAGGTTGCGTATTCATTGCAATGCACATTAAATCTCTCAAATCGTGAAGCCACTTTCACATGATTCACTTAAGGGCTTTTAATGCAATGCTCAATATATATACAGCGATCAGCCACAACATTAAAACCACCTGCCTAATATTGTGTAGGTCCCCCTCGTGTCACCAAAACAGTGCCAACCCGCATCTCCGAATAGCATTATGAGATGCTATCCTTCTCACCAAAATTGTATAGTATGGTTATCTGAGTTACCGTAGACTTTGTCAGTTCGAACCAGTCTGGCCATTCTCTATGACCTCTCTTATCAACAAGGCGTTTCCATCCACAGAACTGCTCCTCACTGGATGTTTTTTGTTTTTGGCACCATTCTGAGTAAATTCAAAGACTGTTGTGTGTGAAAATCCCAGGAGATCAGCAGTTACAGAAATACTCAAACCAGCCCATCTGGCACCAACCGTGCAAGGTTATTTGATGCTTTGTTGTCTTTGCCAAAACTTGTGCTCCATATGCATCATTAAACTTGAGGTGAACCACGGTGCCTATGCTTACCGATCCATAGGTAGCGAACTCCATGTTTTTTTGTTTTTTTTTTGTTACAGAGAACTGTTATATACTGTATATACCTAATATATACTATATACATTATATATGCCTTTCTGGAGCGAGAACCTGAAGCAGAGGAGTATGCACACGAAGAGAAATGAAATTAAAATGGCTGTACATCAACACAGCCCTCTGATGACTCATTACGGCCACTGATACTCAAGACAAAGCACTCTACAGTCCAACAATATACTCCACAATACCCTGACACGCTGTAGGATTGACACCATATTTAATTTGATGCAAATGAAAGTGAAGCTGTGAGGGAAAGACCCCCCACCACCCACCCCCATTAAAAGAGACAGCAAAAGTTCATTTTGTACCCTATTTATAAGACTATAGTTCAGTTCCTCTGGGGCTGGTTGAAATATAGTTTGCTTGAGCTGAAGATGAGAAAACAAGATGGAAAATTGAGGGGAGTTCAGGGAGTGGTTTTACAGCCAGATAACTCGCCGTTGCTGTGTAAGCCACACACCCCAATGAGCAGTTTACTCTCCATTAAATGACACAAACACAGACCCACTGCCTGCTTCTCTCTCAGAATGTAGGCTTCTTTACCAGACAATATGCTCAACATTACAGTCAACAAACAGCAAATCTCTTCAACTTGGTGCCATTAAAGGGATTATTGGCATTTTCTTGTAAGTACTTTACCTGCTCCTTGGGGCACATACCCTGCTGAAACAAACAGAGTATACCAGCCTAAGCTGGTTAAAGCTGGTCTTACAGCTTGGCCAGGCTAGTCTGTTTTCAGGTTTTTATAGGGGTTTTGATCAAGTGCTGCAGCTGGGAGACCACCTGGCCGACAAGCTAAACTAGCTAAGCACCAGCTTGTCCAGGAAGGCAGAAAAGACAACTAAACTAGACCAGCTAAAGACCAGTTTCGCCAGGATGGAGGACCAGATGGAACAGATAAAAACAGCTTGGCCAGGCTGGGAGACTATCTAAAAAACAGCTCGGCCAGACTGAGTGACTAGCTAGACAAGCTGAGAACCAGCTTAGGGTGGTTTAAGCTGCTTTTTTTTTTTTTGTTTTTTTGTTTTAAGCAGGGTCCATACATTTAATCAGAAAGTAAAGTATATATTAGGGGTCGACCGATATGTTTTTTTCAAGGCCGATACCGATTATTAGTAATCAAGGAGACCGATAACCGATATTTGGGGCCGATATACATTTGCAGTAAAAATTAACATTTTTGTGTCAAAATTTACACTAACACAAACTCCAACACAAAACGTCCTTTAAATGCCTATTAATATATGTTTAATAAAATACTGTAAAACAGAACATTTCAATATTATCTTTTGAAAAATACTGGAAAACAACTTTTCAACATTATTTTTTCAAAAATAAAGTGGAGTGAGGACCTAGCTGCATTTCTTTTAAACTGAAACTTTAAATATACACTGCATGGCCAAAAAAAAGTTGCATACTCTAATATTTTGTTTGACTGCCTTTAGCTTTGATTACGCCACGCATTCGTCATGGCATTGTTTCGACACCTTATGAAACGTCACAACATTTATTTCCATCTAGAGTTGCATTACTTTTTGGCAGAGATCTTGTACTGATGATGGAAAAGTCGATCCACTCCGTTAAGTCTTCTCCAGCACAACCCAAAGACTTTCAATGGGGTTAAGGTCAGGTCTCTGTGGTGGCCAATTCATGTGTGAAAATGATTCCTCATGCTCCCTGAACCACTCTTTCACAATCTGAGCCTGATGAATCTTGGCATTGTCATCCTGGAATATGCCCGTGCCATCAGGGAAGAAAAAATCCATTGATGGGATAACATGATCATTCAGTACATTCAGGTAGTCAGCTGACTTAATTTTATTGCCGCATAACGCTTCTGAGCCTAGACCTGACCAATTGAAGCAAGTGCAGATCATAACATTGCCTCCAGAGGCTTGTATAGTAGGCACTATGCATGACTGGTGCATCGCTTCATATGCTTTCCTTCTTACCCTGACGTGCCCACTGCATTGTAATAGGGTAAATCTGACCTTTTTACATTGCTCCACAGTCCATTCTTTTAGCCTCACTAACAAGTGGCTTTCTTGTGGCCACACAGCTGTTTAGTCCCAATCCTTTAAATTCTTGTCGCATTGTGCATGAATGCTCTTACTTTCAATATATAACATAATCGTGAGTTCTACTGTCGATTTTTTTACAATGTGACTTCACCAAGCGTTTTAGTGATCTCCGATCACGATCATTCAAGATGTTTTTCTGACCACATTTCTACCACGAAGCTGACGGTTCACCACTATACTTCCAGGTTTTAATAATGCATTGGACAGTTCTTCACCCAATTCCAGTGATATCTTTCTTGATGCAGGCCAATATTTTGCCCCATCTGAAACACAGTAACATCTTTTCCACAACCATGCGATACGTCTTCCGACATGGTTGTTTAAGAAATGAGAAGCTACACACTGCATCAGTTAGGGTTAAAAGAATTGTTGCCAGCTGAAACATATTAATCACTGCAATAATGATCCAGTCATAGGCTCTTAAGTATCTGCTTATTTAAAAATCAATCGCCGAAATAATCTACCAAAAACAAACAATGTACATAAAAATAGTGCAATTTACAAACACTGTTTGCTATAGTTAAGTATAAATGGGCTGACTATCAAATAATGGAAATGTTTTTCATCATAAGCAGAGAACATGTAATTTCAAAGTTTTGGTTGTGTTTTTTGCCATCCATACCAGAAATTATGTTATATCTGACGCTCAAAACATGTTGATTAATAATGCTAATTTTAGACGGAAATGTTTTTTTCTAGTCTAAAGGCACTCTGGAACCATGATAAATTGTCCTGTCTCAAACCTTGCTTAGCTGAATTGTTGGAATAATTCGGCTGAGCATGTACAGTACTGTGCAAAAGTTTTAGGCACTTGTAAAAAATGTTGCATAGTGAGAATGTCTTCAAAAATAATGCCATAAATAGTTTTCATTTATCAATTAACATCATAACATAACATAACAGTCCAGTAAACATATAAAAGCTAAATCAATATTTTGTGTGGCCACCTTTGCCTTTAAAACAGCACCACTTCTCCTAGGTAAACCTGGACACAGTTTTTCTTGGTTGTTGGCAGATAGGATGTACCAAGCTTTTTGAGAATTTGCCACACTTCTTCTATCTATTTAGGCTGTCTCAGTTGCTTAAGTCTCTTCATGTAATCCCAGACTGACTCGATGTTAAGTGGGGGGGCTCTGTGGGGGCAATGCCATCTCTCGTAGAGTGTCCTGTTCTTCTATTCTAATTTTTTCTATTTGCAAAAGTAATGTTTGGGAGTCTAAAATGTATTTTTCCTATTGACACACTAAAGCTGAAGATATAAATAACCATCTTAAGACAAATGTTTATGTGAAACATCTTAAGTGCTAAAACGTTTGCACAGTACTGTATTTCTGGTAGAAATTGCTGCTTTAAATGTGAAAAGATGACCCTGAAAGCAGATCCTGTTTTGGAACAGATGGTGCAGAGGAATAATGCAGTAAGAACACAGGAGGAGAGGGCAGTGCCACCAGGTGTGTCTCCTCACCCCCATTCAAGCCCCATCCAGTGAAAATCCAGCCACCGCTGTGCAATAACACCCAGTACAGGGAGTGTCTGTAACAACAGCCTGTCTGTCTATCAGTGCAGTGTTCCCATTAGCCCAATCAGTGGCTATTTCATTGGAGTGTTAGATTACAAGTCCCACGGAGAGGTTGGTTTGCTTGTTCATTATTTGGCCTTTGAAGCTGACAGTGCTACACTGTGTTGTCAAGTGCCCTGCAAACTAGAATAAAGACTAGATCTCGATTTTTTAATAGATGGGGTATAAATACAAAGACCCAATGAGGCACTACAGTAGGGCTCATTTAGTGCCCCATATGAGATATTTTTGTTTTGAGATACTGATTATCATTGCACCTGATTTAGTTTACAGTATACAGCAACAACCGTCTGATGTAGATTGCACACAAAAGTGGCAAGAGCTTTCTCAAAATGCCATGGTTTATGCTGGCTCTACGCAATGTCCCAGAGTCAAAATGCAGGTAAATGCTTAGGGTTCATTTGTGTTTACAAGTTCCAGGGCTGCAACAATTAGTGCTTCTGTGGAAAATGTAATGGCTGAATTTGAAAAAAGTTTGCAAATTTCATGGCAGTGAATATTTAATGAACTAAAAGATATTTAGAGGGACTTAGAGGTACTTGGTAGCAAATGAACAAGATTTCCTTGATCACATCCCTGCTGAAATTCCAAACTGATTAAGCTTGTTGATTAAGATAAATGATCACACAGGAAATCAACATGCAGCTTCCGAAAGTTCATGTACCTTGAAATCAACCCCATACTGCCGAATTGCTGACAGGTGCCATCCCCTATCAAACATTTTTACATATTTCAGTTGTGATTATCTTTCCCTCTAGCGCTATTTACAGTACTTTACTTGAGCCAGGAACCAGGAAGTAATTGCATTCACATATGCCTTCCTGTTGAGTGCATCATCATTAAGAAATAATAATACAAATTGCTTTTGGTGCCACTCTGTGGAAATTTTACCTGGAATCTAGAGCTCACATGTGCCAGTACATTCAACAACACTTACAGCTTCGGCAGTGATTTGAATTTCGGTAAGCACAGACCAACTTCAGCAGCAGAATGTTTTACATACTGTAACTGAATTCACAGTGTGATCAGTCTGGATCAATGTAGTCCTGCAGGTTAAGCTAGTTAAGAAGCCTGGTAGGGACACTAACAGACCAGCATCCCATGCTGGGGGCCAGCATCCAAAACACAAGCTGGTGACCAGCAGATTCTGGTCTTTTTAGCAGAGAGGGCCAAAGTTCTCAAGTTTGTGTTTATAATTCCCAGGCTGCTACATTGAGAGATTCCAAGGAAGATTGCACACAAAAGTGGCAAGAGCTTTCTCAAAATGCCATGGTTTATGCTGGCTCTACGCAATGTCCCAGAGTCAAAATGCAGGTAAATGCTTAGGGTTCATTTGTGTTTACAAGTTCCAGGGCTGCAACAATTAGTGCTTCTGTGGAAAATGTAATGGCTGAATTTGAAAAAAGTTTGCAAATTTCATGGCAGTGAATATTTAATGAACTAAAAGATATTTAGAGGGACTTAGAGGTACTTGGTAGCAAATGAACAAGATTTCCTTGATCACATCCCTGCTGAAATTCCAAACTGATTAAGCTTGTTGATTAAGATAAATGATCACACAGGAAATCAACATGCAGCTTCCGAAAGTTCATGTACCTTGAAATCAACCCCATACTGCTGAATTGCTGACAGGCGCCATCCCCTATCAAACATTTTTACATATTTCAATTGTGATTATCTTTCCCTCTAGCGCTATTTACAGTACTTTACTTGAGCCAGGAACGAGGAAGTAATTGCATTCTCATGTGCCTCCCTGTTGACTGCATCATCATTAAGAAATAAAAATACAAATTGATGGCTATGTGAGACGCGGCAGCCCTACATTTCTGTGGTTCAGTGGTCGAGAGCTTATCTCTCCATACACTGCCAAACAGATCAACTACAGTGTTTGCTGAGGAAAATGCTAACAGAAGAGATTTGGCAAAATCTCCTCCACCGACAGACCAATAGCCACTGCTGCAAGAGATATGTACAACCGATAGGCTGGATTAAAAATCAGTTAATTTTATATTTGCTAACAGTTGAATATCAGAGCAGAATCTAAGGAGCAGACTGAGAAAAGAGTAAAGCTTTCATAAAATAACCAAATGCCTCCAAAAAGGTCCTCTTCACCCATAACAACCCCATGATTTGAATGTACTTGACTCTCTGTGACAAATTCAATACTGAGCAGCTCTTTAGAGATATGTGTGCCTTACAGGTCTTGTTGTGAGAGAGAGAGAGAGAGAAAGTGAGAGCAATATGTAGATAGCCAAAAAGTAAAAGACTCAGACACAGTAGGAGGTAGAAGACAGGCAATCATAGCAAAGCAGAGGCAGAGGAAAAAGTTTGATAGATGCAGCAGCAGTCTATCAGTGAGACAAGGGAGCAGGGTATCTGCAGGTATCAGCACATCCAATGTAATACTTTTTAATACCCTTTTCAAGAACTTTTAAAAAATATTTAAGACTTGCATGTCACCTCAGTCTATCAGGGTTAATGCATATACTGTACTACTCACCACTAGATGCAACATGAAGTCACATATTAAAATGAAACGTAGCTAATATGAGAGTAAAGGGCTGGTTTGATACTATATGCCTACTGTGTGTATTTGTATGCAGACATCTGCAGTAGTTATTAAAGTTAATTACTTATGCTTATGTTCATTACAATACCCAAGGTACCTCAACTGGACATCACTCCAAAAATCTTACATAAACATCCATTTTTTTTTTTTTTATTGCACTCATTGAGCAAGCATAGTTATCTTTTGTTCCAAACTGCATATAGACTGCATTAATAAGTACATTTTTACCATTATCTATGTAGCAGATTTTAAAATTCATTTTCAATTATTTGTATTTTTTGGTATAAAAAAAAAAATATGGATCTAAAATTAATTTCACCATGTTATGGGATATCCTAAAATAATATATATATATATATATATATATATATATATATATATATATATATATATATATATATATTTTTTTTTTTTTTTTTTTTTTTTACAATTTTATCCCCTTTTCAATTCCCACTACATAGTACGTCCTCATGGTGGCGCGGTTAATCACCTCAATCCGGGTGGGGGAGGACAAGGCTCGGTTGTGCATGACACCGTGGAGACTCTACATGTGGAAGCTCATGCTACTCTTCGCGATCCTCGCACAACTTACCTCATGCCCCACAAAGCTCTTTCTCTCCAACATACAGCACAAAAAAACATGAACGAACATCCGAGGGGTTGAAAGATACAGTACAACTTACTGAAATTTGTCTTGTCTCATGTAATCGCCCAGTCTGTTAATGTTGAAATGACAATGGAGAAAATGAATGGGGAATATCTCGAGCCCTAGAGCAGCACTCACTGGATGAGCGCTTATGCACACTGCATGCACACACCAAGTGACAATCGTGCACCCACTCTATTCTCTACTATCTGTGAGGCGTGGAAGATTTTCCTTCGTACGGGTTTTCATTCAACCTTACGACCCAAAAAGTAGTTCAATAAATGTTCAATAAAAATAAATAATAATAATACCTCGGTGAATGTAATTTAAGACTTTTTAATAGCCTTAATTTTCACCAAATTGATTCATTACCTTTAATAAATTTTAATGACCCGTGGATACCCTGAGGGAGGCTGTGCCTCCTCAAAATTTATTTTAAAGGAATATAACAACTAAGTGATAAATTAACTGTTGTTTTAATAATTTTATCTACTAATGTGCATTATGCAGATGCATATTCTGTAATGTAAAATATGTATTTTTTACCTTCTTTCATGCATATAGCCCAGGTAAATTTTAATCAATATACAAATGCAAGAGGAGACTGACCAATCAGAATGGAGATAAATGTGATTAAAATGTGGCCTAACATAGGTAAAAGGGAGGGTAAAATTAAATTGCCCTACTTCAGTATCAATAGCCAATTATAGTCAGTTAACATTTTCAAGCCAAATAGCTTTCAGTATCACTTTTGTGGGTAATCAAGCCTTGTAGTTAACACAAGTAAAGAAAGTTTTATATATATATATATTTATAATAAATACAGGATTTCGAAACAGGTGAAAGACTAAATGACAGGGCCATATAAAGTATACATTTGAGACAATGAAAGATCTTGGATAAGAGGAAAACAGATGGAGTGAGGTGACAGAAACGGGAGAAAGCAAAAGAGACAGACAGAAAAGGATCTGTGGGAGAGGCAGGGAGAGGATCAATCTGTCTCTGACTACATGAATAATGCAGCCTCATTCCCGGCCGTAGTCCTGCCTGTAATCTGCATTGTGAGAATGACTTTACCCTCAGGTTGCTGTTCTAGCCATTGTTTATTTATTTAATAACTTTAGTTCATCAGGACGCACAGACCCATAAGATCGCACTCATTTCCTGACAGGCAAGCTTGGCATGCTGGGCGGATGTGAGGCACTGATGAATTACAAGGAGTGATGAATTTTCTTCATTTCTGCATTTATTTCAGATTTAGTGTGTGTATGTGTATGTTAAAAGGAGAGCATTCCATCTTAAATACCTTGAATATTTGAATATCTGCTTTATGCAGAATATAATTTCTTATATTTTTCTTTTGATCTTGGGGTGAAATCTGAACTTGATATTTCTTGACAGTTTTGTGAGATTCACCCATATAAATTAGGGTGACCATACGTCCTCTTTTTCCCGGACATGTCCTCTTTTTCGGACCTTAAAAAAGCGTCCGGCCGGGATTTCTAAATTTGCGAAAATGTCCGGGATTCGGCTTTAGTTACATTATGATGTGCATCTGGTATAATACTTCATTGTGTGTGCGTGCATATTTACATTGCTTTAACCCCTCTTTGTAAGACCCACCTTCTCGCACACCAATTGGTCAATTATAAGAGGCTTGCAGCAACTATTGGCCAAATTCCTGCCTGTCAATCTCTCCGCGAACGCACGTAGCGCTGTTGTGTTCGGCATCAAACAGTTGCTTGACAGTAGCAGCAAATGACAGCTGAGTTGAAACAATGCCCAAACAAAGTGAAAATTTACAGAAGATATGACAAAATCCTAGATGGTTTACAGAGCTGACTCTGAGCTGACGGTGGCTCTGCAGACAGGGCGGAGTTAAGCTGTGTCTCCTCACGGTAAGTTGCTAACTAGTTTGTGAAATACATATTGGAACGTTAATAAACAATGACCCCATCATTTTCCCTTTTCATTATAACTAATATAACGTTAACCCTGTCCCTGACAACCATGTCACTCAAGTTTATCTTTGCTATTGTTTGCTGTGTTAGCCAGCTATAGTTTGTCAGTGCAATCAGTAATGTAGCAAATTGAAAGGTAAATATCAGAGCATCTTTTTGTAGCTCAGCATACAATGGTGTGGTGGTGGATTGTGTCTGTTGAGTGTTGATTTCATGCTATGTTATTACCTAGTTGGCGAGACACAATGCTGGAAAATAAAATATACAACGTCCGTCTTTTACTCTCCGTGACAACGAGCTCATAGCTAACTAGCTAATCACGTAGCTACTTTCATTGTTGTCAGCTGAGTGGAAGTTAATGAGTAAACATGTATTCACTAAACTGTTTTGTTCAGGATTCACAGTTTTGTACCCCCTTTAACCAAACAATTCCAGTCGTTGCATTTATAAAATGTAATATTTAAAAGTCTAGTTCCCTATCTGTCACTCACTTGACGTTGTGTCACTCTTGGGAGCCCGAGACACCTCTGGTTTTTGATAAAAAGTCAATGAAAATTGGCGAGTGGTATTTGCACGCCACTACCCCGGATATACGGGTATAATAGGAGCTGGTATGCAACCACTCATTCAGATTTTCTCTTCGGAGCCGAACGGTCATGCTTACTGAGCTGAACTCCCACGACTGTTCATTCACCTCTGCTGGATCTGACAGCGCATTTCAGCGGCTTCTCCCTCCTCTGCACTGGTGCACTGCAGAGAATGCCCCTGAGACCTTCGGCAGAAATAAGAGTATATTTCTCTAAAAGAGTATATTTCTCTAAAAGAGCAGCACACACGGAACGTCTTTTTAAAGACGCGTCTTTTTAAAGATGCCTTTCCTTTGTGTGTTATGCCTGGTTGCGCTCATTATCTCTCACCTTCTGATGGTCACGATTACTGTTTTTCGTGTCTGGGCACTGCTCACGCGGAGACAGCGTGTGTCTCCTTCGGGGATGATTGCCCAGTCACAGGCTGATGCGGAGATGACGACATGCTTTCCCGGGCAGCCATGAGCGTAGGCTAAAGTGGAACCCTCCGCTCTTCCCTGAACCCTCGTGGCTTGATGATTGGTTCCTGGGCTTGTGGCGCCACTCAAATCCATGCCCCGCCCCCGTTCCTTTCTTCCCGGAAGTGCATGAAGAGCTGACAAGGTCGTGGGAGGCAATTTTTACTGCCCGGTCCCGATCTTTTCAGCTTCCCCGCCCTCACTACCCTTGATGGTGGGGCGGCCAAGGGCTATTCGGCAATCCCCCAGTGGATAAAGGTGCTCGCAGTGAACTTGTGCCCACAGAGCGCCGCCACCTGGCACCACCTGGTGCCCAAAGCCCACATCCAAGGCCTGTAGGCTTACGTCATCTCTGACGGCCAAGGCCTACAGTGCCGCTGGACAAGCCGCCTCCGCCCTGCATGCCATGGCTCTCCTGCAAGTCCGCCAAGGCACTAAAGGAACTGCACGAGGGTAGTTCTGCCCTGGGATTGATGCAAGGACTGCGCTCGGCGACCGACCTCACTCTCCGAGTGATGAAGGTCACGGCGCGGTCTCTTGGGCGGACGATGTCCACATTAGTGGTCCAGGAGCGCCACCTTTGGCTCAACCTGGTCGAGATGGGTGAGGCCGACAGGACACGGTTCCATGCTGCCCCCATCTCCCAGGCTGGTCTATTCGATGACACCATCAAGGACTTTGCCCAGCAGTTCTCGACGGTGGAACAGCTGACAGAGGCTATCCGGCATATCCTGCCCCGGCACGGCTCAAGATCCCGCACCCCATCTGCTCATCGCCAAGGGCGTCTCCCTGCAGTGACTGCACCAGCTCCACCACAGCCCGCCCCTTATTTGTTTTATTTTTATTTATTCTTTATTTTAATGGTCAGCATTTGACTGATACTAAACAGTACTGATATTTATTTTGCTATTTATTTTATTTTGTTTATTCTTTATTTTAATGGTCAGCATTTGACTGATACTAAACAGTACTGATGTTTGTTTAGCTATTTATTTTATTTTTATTTATTCTTTATTTTAATGGTCAGCATTTGACTGATACTAAACAGTAATATTGTTATTTATTTAGCTATTTATTTTATTTTTATTTATTCTTTATTTTAATGGTCAGCATTTGACTGATACTAAACAGAAATACTGATGTTTATTTAGCTATTTGTTTTATTTTTATTTATTCTTTATTTTAATGGTCAGCATTTGACTGGTACTAAACAGTACTGATATTTATTTAGCTATTTGTTTGATTTGTATTTATACTTTATTTTAATGGTCAGCATTTGACTGATACTAAACAGTAATACTGATGTTTATTTAGCTATTTGTTTTATTTTTATTTATTCTTTATTTTAATGGTCAGCATTTGACTGATACTAAACAGTACTGATATTTATTTTGCTATTTATTTTATTTTATTTATTCTTTATTTTAATGGTCAGCATTTGACTGATACTAAACAGTACTGATGTTTGTTTAGCTATTTATTTTATTTTTATTTATTCTTTATTTTAATAGTCAGCATTTGACTGATACTAAACAGTACTGATGTTTATTTAGCTATTTGTTTTATTTTTTTTTATTCTTTATTTTAATGGTCAGCATTTGACTGATACTAAACAGTAATACTGATGTATATGTAGCTATTTATTTTATTTTTATTTATTCTTTATTTTAATGGTCAGCATTTGACTGATACTAAACAGTAATATTGATGTTTATTTAGCTATTTGTTGTATTTTTATTTGTTCTTTATTTTAATGGTCAGCATTTGACTGATACTAAACAAACAGTACAGATGTTTATTTAGCTATTTATTTTGTTTTTATTTATTCTTTATTTTAATGGTCTGCATTTGACTGATACTAAACAGTACTGATATTTATTTAGCTATTTATTTTATTTTGTTTATTCTTTATTTTAATGGTCAGCATTTGACTGATACCAAACAGTACTGATGTTTGTTTAGCTATTTATTTTATTTTTATTTATTCTTTATATTAATGGTCAGCAATTGACTTACACTAAACATACAGTACTGATGTTTGTTAAGCTATTTATTCACAGTGTTCAGTTCTAGAATTTGTTGACTTTATAATAATAATGTCAAATATTCTTTGATAAAAATATTTAAGAAAGCAGCCTTCTGAGTACCTTTGCATAGTCATATCGGTGCAAAATCGGTGAAAAATCCACATAGAAAAGGTCTGTTTTCATTCCAGCTCAAAAATTAACTATGTCGGCCACCATATCGGTAATCTGTGAATTTTCCCTCTCTAAAATCAGTATCGGTCTCAAAAATCACATATTGGTCGGGCTCTAGCCACCACACACTAGCTAAAGGTGGAGAGGAGAGTACAGTGATGTAGCCAAATCATATGTATAAGGGATTATTAGGAAGCAATGATGGATAGAGGCCAATGGTCAAATTTGACCAGGACACCGGGGTTACTCTACTACTCTTCACGAGAAGTGTCCTGAATTTAAATAACCACAGAGAGTCAGGACATTGGTGTAACGTCTCATCCGAAAGACAGTGCCTTATATATATATATATATATATATATATATATATATATATATATATATATATATATATACACACAGGTATATATATATATATATATATATTAGTACCCACACAGACCATGCTGGCCTCCCTGATACCTCTTTTTGCAGCAATCTTAGTTTTCTGTTTGCTGGAGACCACCCCCATACAGAAATCAGATATATGACCATATAATAAACTTTTGGGCCATTCAAATCACAAAAATATGCTGGTGACCAGCAATGGTGGCGAAACGCTTTCTGGCTCAACTTTTGCTATGTTAAGACAACTGAAGTACTTTGCACACCAAATCCAAATTTTCGCAGCGATTTCTTGCCACGATCAACATTTTGAATCAAAACAATGCTAACGAGCCATTCACACCTGGAACTAACATTCATGCCGAAATGCGCAACGACAAAGCAAAGCTTTTTCATGGTGAGTGTGTAAATGTATTTTTCTTTGCCTGGTGAAGAAATGCCGCATTTACTAAAACCAGTGCAACAGGTAGCGCTAAACCACAGAAAGCTGTTTTGACCACAGACATTAAACGCTGAAGGAACTAAAGGAGGAAATCCTGATCAAGTAGCAGCCCTCTACATAGCGAGTAAAACACACGCATATGCAACCAAATTTTGTGCTTTGCGACTAAAATCTGAATTTTATTAGCCACTGGCGAGTAAAAATTCCGATTTTACTCTCCCGAGCTTGAGCTGTGTAGTGACGAAGAACTTGAGCGCTGCAATCCTTTTACTGAACAAGAAGGCTGCGATTAAGAAGCTGGATTCAGTCTCATCTTTTACAGCGTGTTGTGTCACGTGAGCGCCCTGAGGGAAATTGACCTTATTTGGCTGCAGTGGCCGGATCTGTCGTCATAGCGCTGTCTCTATCACTTTAGTTGAGCCTTGGATTGTTACTAATATTGCATTTAACAACGTCAACTCTGATTTTGGTTAAACTGTTCCACGGACTGTTCATTTTCAACATTCTACGTTTTAAAGCAAGCCTACAGAGCAGTTATGCGCCTGTTGGACTTCTGTTAGAAGGTAAAAGTGTTGCAAAACTCGAGAGCTTGTAGATTTTGAGAATGTGTACAATAAATATTTCTACAAGCTAGTCAGTACAGATTATAGAAGTAAAAGTTTCCTTTTGCTTCATTCTGTGTATTTTGTATCCAAAGACGAGACCCAGGCACCCCATTTTCATTTCATGTCTCTTTTAATATCCTTTCTGTTATATACAGTCAGTTGGTGATCAAAAAGATAAAAATAAACTTTTTCTTTTTTTTCTCATTGGTTATTTGTCACATTTAATTAGTAACGTGCAGGTTTTTGAGCAAATGTACTGTATAACACAAGTAGATATACATGGCAATAAGATACAATCAGTATTGTTCCAATTGACAACATTTGTTTTAACAGTCATTATATGGGTAACACTTTACAATAAGGTTCCATTCGTTAACATTTGTTAACACATTAGGTATCATGAACAAACAATGAACAATATATTTTTTACAGCTTTTATTAAAAGCTTAGTTAATGTTAGTTAATGAAAATATAATTTTTCACTGTTAGTGCATGTTGGTTCATAGTGCATTAACTAATATTAACAAATGCAACTTTTGATTTTAAAAAATGATTAGTATATGTTGAAACATTAACCAAGATTAATAAATGCTGTAAAAGTTTTGTTCATTGTTAGTTCATGTTAACTAATGTTAACAAATGGAACCTTATTGTAAAGTGTTACCATTGTATGTGTGTGCATTACACAATGATTTTAAACTAATGTACTTTACACAAGTATACAGAATATACAGAGAAAGACATCCTGAACCTGCAGTAATGATGTGTATTTCACTTGCATCAAATGTCTTAAAAACGGAAACACATTTTCTCATATGGGTTCTCTAAACATGTAAATGATATTGCTGCATCACTACCTTACATCCCCTTTTAAAACAACTCTCTAATCTTACGTGAATTGTCTTCATCATTTCAATATTGCTAAATTTTATTTTGCCTTTGCATTTAACCTTACAGGAGTTCTCTTATATCACTAAAATAATATTTATTGTGGCATCTTTTCCTTAGTAGCACCTTTTTTTCATAAGCAACTTTGATCTTGAGTGTTTTTCTTTGCAAAATATTAATTATTTTAATTCTATTGCGGTGACTATCTGCACTCTGTATAAATGTCTTTGTATCAAAATGCCTTTCAATACCAAAAACGTGGTGTCTCCGTAAAATTATGTATTCGTTATTGCTGTGCTTATCATTTACAGTCATCACCAGCTGTGCTATCAAGTATAATGTATAATATATCATTAATCACAAAGTATCTAATAATGTGTCAGACTGAAAATGGGTTTTGTTGGTTAGGAATTTTGTTTTACTGTGTGCATTATATAGACTCCTGGAGTGTTTAAATGTTGTCACGTTTAAGGGATTTGAACAAATGTATAACACAAATAGATGTAAATGGCAATAAGATTCAATTAAACATTTGTTTCAACAGTCATTATATGAATGTATTACACAGTGATTTTAAACAAATGTACTTAACACAAGTATATAGTATCTGTGGCAGTTGTCAATCAGTCACATTTGTTCAAAATGATTACACGTTTTAACCGTTAATATTATTTTTTACACTCGATTCTTTCTAATAATCCCTCAGACTGTGTAAACATGATAATACTGCCAGTCATCTTGTCCTGCAGGTGAACTGAAATGGTTTGTGAAGTGTCTCAAATGTTTTCTTTTTTCATTGAACAAACTTGTCAATGCTGCTATAACTTGTAGAGAAATCAGTTTTCTTTTTTTCGATCATTCGCTAGATAACTCTGTTTGCTTGTCATTCTTCTCATCCATGATGGGTGGAGGACAGACCAGCTGATAGGTGCTTTGGACCACCAACCGTATCAGGGTAAAACTGCTTGCCGATTAGTGCCACCTTCTGTAAAGGCATGAATGTGCTAACTGTGATAATTTGCGTTGCTTTTTATGTGAAAGGGCATTTGTTGGCAATTCACCTCTCATAATTGCATCGCCTTTGGTGTGCAAAGGCCTTAAAACAGTAAAATGCCAAGAATTCAACAAAAATCAAAGAACAGACTTTTTGATTGCCTTCACCCTCTGTGATACTGAGCTACATTCATTGAGCTAAAGGGCTAAAAATATGATTTTTTTTTACAGATGCAAAACAACATTAGTGAGCTTTCCAAACTAAATTCCTCTAGAGATTAAGTGTCCTCCATAAAAGTAAATAAGCCAGACTTGATTCTCAGCTTTGCAAATGTTGCAGCAAGGAGCAATTGAAGAAAAAATAAACAAAAAACAAAAACAAAAAAAACAGCACACTTCATCATTCTGTCTGCTTTGCCCGCATACGGTGTGTCTTAATAAATACCATTGATTTTTTACAGCTTTCTCAACCGTAAAGTCTACATATGCATCGATCACAACAGTCAGGTCATGGCACCAGATCTAGAGAAACCTCACAGGCAACTATCTCACACAGCAAACACCTGTACACTGATAAAAATCTCATTATTATTGATGAACCGCTTCTTATCATGGAGAAACAAACCGTGGGATGTGAAACCTTGAAATGGGAACAAGGGGTGGAGCAAACCAAAATTTAAAGCAGAAAACCAGCAGTCTCTCTCCGACATGTTTCCCTACTAGATGACCCAGCTAAAAACAGGTTTGATGGTAGAAGGCTTTACATGGTTTCTAGCTGTTCTAAGCTGGTCTATAAATTTGACAGGTTTCCCTAGGCCATGAAAATCCTGGAAATAGCAGGGAATTAAAAAAAAATGTTAGTAGGCCACTAAGGCATGGAAAGTCATGGAACTTAATAAATTCTTAAATGTACATTGAAAATACATTTTTCAAGTACCCTGTTGAGATATTGTTAAAGACATAAATATATTTATTGTTAAAAAATGTATAAACTCCAAGGACTGGTAACTGACCATGGAAATATGTTCTGGTAATCCAGTATATTCAAAAATCATAGAAAAGTCATTGAAATTCATTAGTCAAAAGGTGTGGGAAAACTTTAGCTGATCAAAAGGACAACCAGCTAGTGGAGCCATCTTGGTCAAGCTAGTCAGGGCAGGTAGACCACCTTGGACCAGCAATAAAACCAGCTACCATGTTCCAGAAAACATCTTAAGATGGTATAACATAGTTTTTCCAGCAGGGTTGGGCAATGTTATGGAAAAAAAATATCTTGACTAGCCTTTCAAAACTCCATGATGCAGTTGGGCAATTTTCAACAGCAGGATTAGAGTTTCCATGACAAAAAGACACAATTTGGCACTCCTCTTTGTTCGGTTGAGGCCTAGAAAGTTCTAGCTCTCATTTCTTCACATGCTTCCTAATGAAACCTAAAAATGTGGAGGAAGAGAAAGACAGAGCAGCAGAGGGGAGAAATGGAGGAATACTTTCAGAATGACTCTGTCCTCAGTAACGTACTTCACCCACACATTGTGGCAAATGCCGCATTTGATCATGTATGTCAGTCCAAAACACACAAACGCATACACACACTTTCTCTTGCTTTCTTATCTCTCTCTCAGCTCTCTTTTTCTAATTCATAGACAGTCATCCTGCCCTGCTGTAGTCCCTGAGCTCGGGTGACCAGTCTTCATCAAAAGTAAGACAGTGAATGAGTTGTGTTGGGTTGAAAAGAGCTGGAGTGTGATATGAAGGCTTCAGATGGAATAGAAGATGAAATTGCTCACTCGAGTGTGTGATTTAAAAAGGTTCTGTTTGGAATGAAATCGGCACCCAGTGTGAGGAAATGACTTGAGAGATTGCACAGCATTGTGTTAAAAAGGAACAGAAAAGCTGAAGCTTCTTCGCTGCAACAGCCTCATCTCCATGATCAAGTTGCTTGATGCCTTAAGTTTCCCTTTCAGAGCATTAAACTTGAGTATGAAGAACTCTCCTAACTGTTTCTGCACCGCTTGAGCTACGAACATGAATGATACCTCAAATTATGTGGCTTGTTGAGGACAGGTAAATGATTACTTTTCTAAGTGATCAGACTTATGATTTTTGCCTGATGGATGATAAAACTGGTGAAAAAATGCCATAGATTTACATTGAAGGAGGAATCCGAGCCATATCTACGGCTAATATCATAGAGTGGGGCGATCAGTCCCCTAGCAACTATTCAGAACACACTAGCAATCACCAAACAACATGCTAAAAACCACTTGAACCACCTTGGCATAACAATGCTCTGTCAACCCCCCAAGCACCATTAAAATCATAAAACATTTCCTTTGAGTTACTCACTTGCTTCAGTTATAAAATATATTAGATTGGAACTTGAATCCTTGTTAACTCTACAGTAAGGTGAATTAATTGGCTGCTTGAGGTATCAAAATAAGATTCATTAGTGACATAAGTTTTACTAAGTTTGATGAAAAGTATCCTAGTAAAAATTCAAACCAATTAAAAATAGCAGGGGTCTTTGTAGACACTTCAGATTAATGTGTCCAAATGAAAAAGTCAGATTGGACAATTAATTTATTTTAAAAATGAAGGGACTTGCATACTTTTAATAAAAAAATAAATAAATAGAAATGTTTTCAACTAGACAAAAAATCAGATTCAGCTAACCGGTTACTGGTAGAGCATTTGATTATCAAAATAATCAGTTGCTGGGGAACCTCAGGCTGTTTTTACATCAGTCTTGCAGCCGGCAGATCTCCACATCTGAAAACCAATCCACAGTTTAATGCATTTGACCAAAGACAAGATACAAAACAATTCTGTGAGCTGACAGAAAAAGATGTGATGCAGAGTATAATTCATTACCAAAATGACAAAAGAGACACCACAAGCTCTAGACATCTAATCTCAACATTATTATAGCTGATAAGAGACACTTGCTTTTAATACGGGAAGCAATTATGAGCAGCGACTCGCCCTGATAAGTCGACTATTCAAACGTTCAAATGTTGTGAGAGTGGTATCGCATGAAGTATCAAACGTACTTCGAATGCCAGTACAATCTTTTCTGTCCCCTTTACAACAACGTCAAACACTGTGACTGCTGAAAAAACACCTTAAACCAGCTAAGACACTTTGCAGATCTCAGTTGGTCTAGCTGATTGGTCAGCTGGTCTTCCAGGCTGACCATCTGACAAGTGCCCAAAACATCTCTAAAACCAGCAAACCAGACCAGCTGGACCAGGCCAAGCTTTTATTTTATTTTTTTTGCAGGGACAGTTTTGTCGCAATGTACAAGGAAAGTTAATCCACAGACTCAAATGACACCACTGTCGTGTTTGTTCTTCACTTTTTCTATCTTTCACTCTATCCTGACACTCGTTCACCCCTCATTCTCTGCATTCTTCGAATTGTCCTTGATGTGCGTCATCCTGCTACCTGCTGCAGTGCCACACTTTCTGCATTCCAGCATGTGGGCAGTCATGCAGAATGCAGCGCTGCTTGGACTCACAAATGATTTTTCAAAATGTGTTCTTCTGGGTTATTAATAAACACAGTGGCATAGAGCAATGCCGGGGCTCTGTACAGGAATTGCAGTAAAATGGATTATATGGTATAAATCAACAGTGCCCAAACAGAACAGCATATGTGTAATGTAGTTAAAACAATTATGTCTGGATACTTTTCAACCTTTTGATAATATCTTGATTTTTGTGCAATATTTATGTCTTTGAAACAAAATGGCATCAAGGTATGTTTCCACACTTTTCTTTTACTAAAAATATAAAAAATTATATTTATTAATTTATTTATATTTGCCAACATAAGATATATGCCTATAAAAACAGCAATATTTACCTTCATATACTGTAGGATTCACAAAAACATTAAATACGTGATTAATGCAATCTAGGGACTTCCATGAACATTTTTGAGTAATGACACAAAAAAATCTTTAAATCAGACTTTTGAACTTATTAACTGAAACAGACTAGTTTGAATTGATTCATGGACATGAATTTAAGTTACTAACCATCTGTAATTTTGGTACTTGCCATGTTTAATTTCACAAGCGCCACCAAACAAATTAAAAAAAAATAAACATTGTTTTCAAGCAGCTTCCAAATATGCCTCCGTCTTCTGTTGATCGAGCAAACAAATTGTTCCGCCCCCAACTCTTGCCCCTGGTTGAGTCAATGAGCCTGTTTACATGCACACCGATATGCTGATTACTCCTAAAAATCAGCTTATTTAAAAATCAGACAAAGCAAGAAATCCGCGTTCACATGATATTTGAAATAATCGTGTTCTTCTCCGTTTTTGACTTCAAACAATGAAGAGGCATTCACACAAGTGCTCACATTGGATAAGTCAGGGCCGTTTCTGAGCATATGGAGGCCCTAAGAGAAATCCCCCCCCCCACCAACCCCCAACCCCCAAAATCCCTTTGAGTATGCACCTGCCTGTCACATCTACAGTTAATTCAACTCTCTCTTGCAGTTACATTCTTTCTTCCCTCTCAAGCCATAAGGGGGCCCCCTATAACTGTGTAATTGAGCCATAACAGCTGCCTGAGTCTTACTCGCAGCTTATAGTATATATAAAAAAAAATTACTTTGCTTTGTGGGGGAGCTTATACCACTTATAGCTAGAAAAGACCCTGGGATAAGCTGGTAAGAATGCAGATTAAAGTTTTTACATCCAACACGAAATCGGGGTAATTGTCAAAAATCAACCTGTGTCAATTGGTTTATTCTTACGCCTTTTATGGCTTTACAACAATAAAGGAAAGCCATTCAATGCATCTACATGAACGCACACATTGTCTGTTTATTAAGCATAATTGGTGTAAGAATGTGCATGTAAACATGCTTGTTGTTGTGTCAGGCTGGAGGAGTTGCTCAAAACAAAGAGGAATTTTTATAGCACCAGAGAGACTCAATGTTCACAGTTTTTGGGAAAATTAACATTCATATGGCTTCATTATAGTTGTCTCTGCATATTAAGCTGGGATAGGAGAAAGTATTTAAACAAATAATGTTACATTCATGTTGTTGTTGATACACAACAACAACAACATGAATGTAGCATTCTGGCCTTTGAAAACATGACTCTAATATATTGAACACCCCCAATGTAATGTCACCGCTAGTTGTGTCTGCTGCAGTCTGAGGGCTGTGTACATGCTATTACAGTTAAGGTTCAGGTCAGGGCACTCCCCCAAAGACAAGCATAAAAAGAGTGACAAACAGCCACTTTCCACATTTCCTCTTTCTTCAGAACACTGCCGTTATGTTCTCTGTGAGTACAGTTTGCCTTGGAAAGACTCAGCACACAACTGTCACCTGTTAACATGTTTGCATCAGGCACAAGGACACATAAAGGCCAGAGTGGCAATAGTCCACCCCGATTGATGACTGGTCCACCCAATCAAATCTGCAGGAATATAAGAACATTTTGCAAATAAAAAGAAACTGCAGGCAAAATAGCTCACATGCAAGATAATCATCATATTCCTGTTATAAATATAGTTTGAAAAATTTGTTTTTATTTCAAATAAATCATTTGATATGATTATGGTGAACTGAAATGGGTTGCGGCACGCTTCTTACCGAGTCGCTCATTTTCTCTGCACTGTACAGCTCTCTACAGTCATGTCTGTAAACAGATCCGCTTACTGCACTTAGCACCAAGATAATGAAGCCACGTTTTGTCTCACTTAATTTATTATTAGGGCCCAAACACTGAAAGTGCGAGGACCTATTGTTCTTCTAAAGATTCGTATTATTATTATTCCGCTTTTCGCAGTTTTTGGTACTTTTGGGGTACATAACATGCGTGAAAACTCTTTTTGTTTGCACACACATTAGAGTCATTGGCCATTAGGGCTTGGCAAAGTTGTAGGGGGTCCATGCAGGGGTGGCTCTCCAGCACCACCTAGAACATGGAAATGTTCAGGGGGCTCTGTAGCACATTCCTTTTGAGCTACAGTCACCAAACTTTGTACACATATAGATCTCATCAAGCCAGAAAACTTTCATGCTGACAGTTATAAGCTCTGCCCAACAGGAAGTTGGCCATTTTGGATTATTTGAAAAATGCATGCTCTGGAATTTAAAATACTCCTCCCAGGGATTTCATGTAACAGGTACCAAATGTGGGTGACATCATGCCAAAACATTGACGATGCTAAATTGTGAAAGGATTTTTGATATATCGAACGGTGTTGCCTTGGCGATGCAATAAAATAATGTCAAAAAATTGGAATAAGGAAATGTCTCATATCTTCTGCGTGCATGGTGTGATTTACATCAAAATTAGGCCAACTGTTTGTCCTTGCAGGCTGATCACATTGATGTGACTATTGTGGGTCACGGTCATAGCGCCACCAACTGGCAGCAGAAGGTGTGGCACTTACAACAGACTTTGAAAAATGTATCTTACATTTACCCAAATTGCTTAAATGGTTTAGACACTGTTGATGGAAAATTTTGTGAAGTTGTAGTCAAACTGGAATGGTGGCATATATATATATTACTCATTGTATGATTAAGGTCCAAGTTTACATTAATGGTGAGTTGTTGCTGTGTCCACATTGCACTGTTTTCTGAAAGCCAGTAGGTGGAAATGGACCCATGGTGCTTGGGCCCGTCATTGCTGCTCGCAGCTATATTTATTATTATTATTTTACGTGGGAATGTGGTAGATATTTCTGTAAATGACATGGCAGGGTATGAAATTAGCGGGTAATTTTGCTTGTCATCTACCCGCAACTGTGTGGCAAGCGACCTATAAGACTTCTCAGAGTGACAAATGACAAGAAACGCTGTTAGACACAAATACGCACGTTTGACGAAGCACACTTGATCATATTTTGTAAAACAGACGAAAGAGAAGCCATCGATGCACGTCTCTGATTCGCTGTGTGTATAGAGGTTTATTGGCTTGCGGAACATGCGCATATGAGTTCTCACTATTTCTTCGCTGTTCGTAATCTGGGAACAATTTGCAGGAATAGTGTAGTCTATGAGAACGCAGAATATGATCTCAGACCGTCTCAGGATGCAAGGACATTGGGACGACAGGTGAATTGTCATATGTGTCATAATTCAGTAGCTACAACCTAAGAAATGGTTCTTGAACAAGAAGTTTCTCTTCTGTGCTTGTCTACTCTTTAGACTCCATTTGATTGTAACATTCCCCAAATCTATTAAACACATCTGTTAAATAGAACATCTGATACACTCATGTTTTTCACCAGACCTCTTATTCTACATAGACTACTAATCAAAAGAAATATTTTGCGATATTGTAGCAGCTCCACGAAGCCCAGAATGTAAGCCAAAGGAGAGTTGTCAGATTTTAAAAATTCTATCTTTGGGGAAATAGCCAACGCTGGGTTTCCCGATAATGTTGCAACTTAAGCCTTTACAATCATCTTAACTGATGTTGTACATTATTTTACAATGGAGCAACGCTTGTTTCCCAAACCAGCACGTAGATTGCTCGTTATAAAGTTGAACTTAAGTACTTCGTTACGGGAGCTGTCCGGTCCAAAGGTGCTGATCACTTGGCAAATATGTTCAGGTGTTTGTCTTCTCAAAATGAAAATAATGAGGAAATATGTATTTGTATATGTATTTTGTTTTGTATGAAAGTGTATTGTATGCTCTCTTCTCAAGCTACCATGTTTTATGTGTATTAATGTTTGATTTAATGTTCATCCTCATTATACAACATGCATGAGCATGATTACTAAGACTGACCACCGTTTTTCAATGCGTTTAAACAGAATAAAATCCACCAAAGGCATGAGATGGTATCAATCGAGTGCTTTATTCAACACAACGCAGAGACAACCCCATTACAATTGCATCGATATGAACTATTAAGGTAAATTTCTAATAATAAACTTAATAATTGTTAAAAAACAAAACAAATAATTATTGCTATTGTACATGTAATTATGCAACTCTAAGTATTAGGTAAATGAGTGAATACTGACTCATAAAGGCTGAGGAAAGGGGCGCACTTCATTATATTCACGATGACATTAGGCACAGAATAGAGGTCCACCCTGTTTCACCAAGGTCCACTCATATGGAGATTTCTGGCCTCACCCCCAATTGCTAGTAGTGAACAATATCCTATGACCACGTCAGTTTTGGCCAGTATTTATTTATTTATTTTTATTTTTTAATTATTATTATCGTCATATGTCTGGTGTCTGGTGTGGCAAATGATGGAAGCAAATAATCACTGAAAAGTTATCTATCTGTTCTATTGTATAATCTTTTGATCCATGATTTCATTAACATTTTTGCATTTGGCGGAACCTTTTAACCAAAGAGACTTGGTGTCCATTTTATCAGAATGTGCATTCCCTAGGGATCGAACCCATTATCTTGGCATTGCTGCACTCAGGCCCACCCATAAGTGGGGGGGGGGGGACAGCTTTCAGGGGCCCAGCCATTGAGGGGGGCCCAAGAGAGATAGATCAACACCCATGATATTACTACGACATCCGGAGATTGCTCGCACACATTGCCTGCAACAAACACCAGTGCTCCAACATATACCAGCATGTGCATCAACCCCCCTCCACCTCCACCTTATAAATGTTCACTCTGGTTTTACTCCGTGCTCTGTCTCTTTGTCTTTTAGCAAGTCTCCGAATTTTGTTTCTTCTGTAACACGTCTACCATGGTAGCCATGCCCCAAACTCACGCTATAGGTTTAAATAGAAAGGGATGGACCTGAGCGGGCTGCTCAAAAAATAATATTGGTTCCTCCCTCCAACTCTTTCTGAAATTGTACATTATATGTTAATGTATGCACATTTTTTTAGCTGACTACATAAAATGGCACCTTTTAAGTTCCAAAAAAAGCCTACAATGATACATCGACAGTGACTTAAGGAATGCACGAGTGAACAAAGTCAAAGTCAGTTTTATTGTAATTTTTACACATTTCAGTGTAATGAACAAAACAAAATGAGGTTCCTTTGGGAAACTACATTGCAACATTTTACATCCAAGCAGACAAATGATACAAAGTACGCTATCTCCATTGCAGTAAATAAAGACAATTCCGCAATAGTTACATGACTGGGTATATGATAGACGGATGCGTATGTCATGTTGCATTACCTTATTAATATTCATGAGCCAAGCTGATAAGATTTATAATGTGTCCTCCCACTTCTCGGATTGTTTTAATGACCCTGCTTCCCTAACCTAACCCTAAGCATGTAGTACTCTGAGCTCTCTTTAGCACATTTCCCACTTTTCCTATCAAAATCATCACAGAAAATAAAACAAATATGCAGATTCTGTCTGGTCCTGGCCACACATTAATTTAATTATCAGCATTGAAAAAATAAATAAAAATAATAATAATAATCTGTATTAGTCCATTCATACAATTTACTCCTGTCAAGAACATGCTAAATGCGGCAAAACAAAGTCACAGCAGATCACTTAGAGTAAGTGACATCAGAGGTGTAGTCCTACCAAAAAAAGTGCTTTACTATTGCCCAGTCCCTGTTCGCCTGATGGGGTGTTGACTGTTACTATGGACTGTAATTTACTGTTACTGTAGACTGTGTAATCTGTGTATAGAGAGCTGCGGAACTGCAAATCTGTACATATCGTAAATAGGTCGTTCCTACAATTCTGTGGCATTCCGGCTTTTAAACTTTTGAAAAATATAACATACTTTTACAAGTTTCTTCATGTTTCATCATTACATAATCATACTGATCAAGCTAAATTAATAAAAAATTCAGATGTCCATCCAGTTACGTAAATGGGCAGCATCAGGGTGGACAATAACAGGGTGGACATTCAGTGGATAAATGAGCCACTACATTCTCTGTGATTGATATCTAGGAAACATATTTGTAAACTAATATTTATGATTTTATTTCTGTTAACATAAATACTGTTTAGTGAAATGTTTTAATTATATTAATTTCCCATATATCTTCCCATAATAGGGTGGACATTTTATGCTTGACCTCATATGACTAACACCACAAAATAAAGGAAAACATAAATAAAGCAATAGAGTTATAAACTTCAAATAACTCAAAGAAATTTTGCAGAATGGCTGATGTTCACCTCCAGTGTGTGTGATGTCATTTCCTAACATATATCTTCAATGAAAGGTCATGGTATCATGACATAACAAAGTGCGCAATAAATCAAGGGACACACACACACACACACACAAAAACTCCACTATCAGTGTTAAAATTACACATTTACCACAAATGAATACATGTTAGTGAGAGAATGTAACACTAAACTCAACTGTATGTGGGGAAAAAATTAAATCCAATGATTTAGTATTTATTTTTGTCAAAGATGTTTGACGTGCAGTTTTTGTGACATGAGGAAGTGACACAGTGCAATTATTTAAAATTTAACTTTTAAGCCCACAGATGTGTGTAACATAAAAAGTCTTTATTCTTTTTAACAAGCCGATCAAAATTGTAATCAGGTGAAATTAAACAATATAAATAACACACACTTGTAATGGGGACTTAAATGTCAAAGAATTGAAGGAATGAGCCATATTTACAGGCGTTCCTGCGCGAGATGCTGCTTAACATTGAAAAACAGCACGGACAGACACAAAAATGCGTTCAGTGTAAACATCCCCTACTAAACTTAAAACTAAAAACGCTTTAATGCAGAAAAGGCTTAACATGAAAATAGAGTATTTCTCATTGGATTAGAGTAGTTGTTTTGGCAGTAAATAGTGTTTATCATAAGGAAAATGTAAGAAAATCATGTTATGTTTTAACTAAACCTGTACTACTGTACTTTTATTTTGAATTAATGCATTAATGCAGTTTTTATTACCTCTCTCTCTCTCTTCCAGAACAAGCTCTGACATATGCAATAAAATGTAATGGCATGTCATGAATAGATGTGTTTACTGGTGTTTTAAAATCCCAATGGTGGGAAACAATTAACATGCACTCGAATGATATATGATTTTGACAAAATTGTCTTGCTTCTGACAGAAAACATGACAGAAGACGTCTACTGATTGTCACTGATCTTTCCCCTAGCTGTTTCTGTCAAGTGTAGGGTCCGTGAAAGCAACATCCGATATCTCACACAACTCAAGCGAAAGGTGTGTGTGTTTCAGGTCCATTTTTCTCGATGTGTGAAACATTCTCAGCAGTTTGGGTGTATGACGCAAAAATATGGGACAAACGGCATCGCGTATTGATTTCATTTGGAACTAAATGTTTTCCCTTCAATACGGGACAATTCTGTAAGGAGTGAAAGTGAGACAAACAGACCCAAATGCAGAAGAACAGTTCAAAGGATTTATTTACAATAAATGTGAGCAGTCGCACGTGAGCTGTAGATGTCGAGGAATAAATTAGTGGAATCCTCCGTTGAAGATTAGTTAGGTTCAGAATGACGGCCAGCAAGGTAGGGCAATCTAGCTCCCGACACACGGGCAAAGACGAGGTTTCCTTCGTGGAAACCCAGCTGACACGCAGCAAACTGGAAGGCAACCACACACCCAACACGCAGGCAACCAACATATACACGAGACAGGACCAACTAGGCAGAGAGAGTGAGGTTAGTTACTTCACACCAAACAACAATCTAGCCAGACAATCAGTCAACACTGAACTACATTTAACATTAAATCAGACAATACAGCGCAGGACATGACACACGAGGGGATTAATATAGGCATGAACAAACAAGGGACAGGTGCCGCTTTCAGCTGAAAGTTGGCATGATCAGCGTTCCCATGGAAACAATCAGGGTTCCCATGAAATGCTGATTCCGCATGCCAGCGGCACCTGAAACACATGACGGCAAAAATGTCAACACGCTTGGAACAAAACAAACAGAACATGAATGGTTAGTCTCTGGATCCCGACATGATTAAAACCAAACCAGACAGGAAGTCAGGATCCAGACACCATGCCCCGGACATGAAACACAAGACAGACAGGGAACGATGATCATCATCGGAGAGCGCACAGCAGTAACTTGTGCATGGTGGTCACTAACAACTGGACCCATGCGCTCACACAAAGAATGTACACGAAACACGAGACAGACAGGGGACGATGATGCCATGGTCCCGTCAGACAGAAACCCAACCTGACAAGGTGACAGGACCGTGACAGATTCCTTATTTTACAGGAAGTGAGGGTGACTCTCTCTCTTCACTCACTGTCATAAATTCCCTCAGTCGATGATGGCGGTGACAACGGTTGTCAGGGGTGGGGAATGGTAGAAATCAAGTGATAATGCACCAATTCCAACACAGAATCTCCAGTTTCACAAAACAGCATCCAATACAGTTAAAGGGAAACTAACACGACAGTAGATTATGGAATTCTAAAGCAGCAAAACAAGTGAGAAGACCAACGCAAATATTGATCCTTAGAAGTCATTATACACAAACGGCCCTGGAAAAAAGTAAGCATATGGCGTATACATGCGTATGGCCCCGACTACACCACTGGGTGACATAATACTGCCAAACTGTCAAATAAATAGCTGGCTTTTAATAAAAAATTGGAAGTAAGTACAGCCTTAAATGCTTCAGCATACATCTATTCATCAAATCTTTTATCCCATACTCAAATGGGAAAGGGACTGTAACAGATGTTCATATTTGGATCAAAAGAAGGAAGCAGAAGACAGCTTCAGTGAACTACGTGAGTTTATTTCCACACTCTGAATGCAACTCAAACAAAAATAATGCTTTTCAGCGGCCAACGTAAAACTGCTGCTTTTCAGCCAGACAGTGAAGCTTTCATAACACACACACTGTGCTCAGGTTCAGCTCTCTCTCTATCTTTTATATCTCCAGACTCTCACTGTGAACACAGAAATGGTAATTAGCCACAATTCATCTCAGGTGGATGTCCTTACTGCTTTCTCTCTCGCCAGACAGGCACTCGACCACGCCCTCACCTCCACAGGGACATTGAAATCCCTCTCAAATCATTTTTCAGAAATGCATTATGCACTCACACACACACACACAAACACCCAAGAAAGGCACGCCGCTGTTACTGCACAAATACTGTGGTTGAAAAGAGAAAACAACACACTGAGTGAAAGAATCATTTCATTAAGAAGCCAGCGAGTGGTTCAGCAGTGACAGATCAGTTGATTGCCATCTTTGCCTCTTTCTTCTTGTTTTTATCAAGGCGCCAAAATTGCGTCCCGTATTGTTTCGATACGGGATGCATTATTTCATATTTAAATACGGGACGATCCCGTAATTTACAAGACATGTGGAAACACTACCTGGAGGTCTAATACATTCTCATGAGCAAAGTGTTGTTGCGGAAAATCGTGTTTATCGGAATAAATTGTAAATCGGGAGTACAGCGGGAGGAGGGGTGGAAATATGGGAGGAACCCAGTAAAATCAGGAGTGTTAGCAGGTATAGTTTTATGTATTGTGTTCTCTCTCCTAAGATGGGCGCTCGACCATGCCCTCCACATACCCCCACCGCCCGACTCAGGCTGGGGGAACCGCCTGGACTGCCCACTCCCCCCCACACTTTTCTGGAGAGGAAGTCCACAACAGCCATCTGTGCCCCCCGTCTGTGGACCACCTTGAACTTAAACGGCTGGAGTGCCAGATACCAACGGGTGATCTGGGCGTTGGCATCCTTCATGCGGTGGAGCCATTGGAGCGGGGCGTGGTCCAAACAGATGGTGAATGCTCGTCCCAGGAAATAGTAGCGGAGGGTGAGGACTGCCCACTTGATGGCCAGACACTCCTTCTCTATGGTGCTGTACTTCATCTCTCACATAGAGAGCTTCTGACTAATGTACAGCACCGGGCGCTCCTCCCCCTCCACCACTTGGGACAGTACAGCACCCAGCCCCCTGTCTGATGCGTCCATCTGCAAAACAAAAGGGAGAGAGAAATCAGGGGAATGCAGAAGCGGCATGCGACCTCAGAATGGACCCAGATGCTCCATGTGCCGCTGCCAATCATTACTGTAAATAATGACTCTGTCCATCAGATGCTGAAATGTAGCCGGGGCCCCAAACAAACCGAACGGAAGGGTCAAAAATTGGTGTAATCCAAATGATGTGGGGAAGGCCATTTTCTCACGGGACATCGGCGTTAAGGAGATCTGCCAATAACACTTTGTTAAGTCCAATGTCGGGTAAAAGCGAGCCATGTCCAACCGATCAAGCAGTTCACCAATACGAAGCACTGGATACACATAACACAGCATTAACTTTTCTATAATCCACACAGAATTGGACCGAGCCATCACTCTTAGGTACCAGAACCACCGGGCTGTCCCAATAATTGTGGGATTCTTCTTTTAACCCCATATCAAGCACAGCTTTTAATTCTTCCCATACTACCTGTTTCTTGTGTGCAGGTAAGTGGTAGGGATGGCTATGTACCACTACCCCAGGGTTTGTTTCAATGTGGTGTTCTGTGAGGTTAGTGCAGCTGAGGAGAGGCGAGAACACGTCAGAGAAACTTATTTGTAATCTGGTAACCTCCGTACATTGTGACCACAAGGGACCGGAGTGAACTGATTGGCTTTTAGACTCACCTCCAGACCGAGCTCTTCCCTCTCCGGAACTACCATCGGCAAGGATACGGGGAGCGCCTCCCTCCATGGTTTTAGCAGGTTGAGGTGGTAAATTTGACGAGCCCCACCCCTATCCGTACGCACTACTTCATAGTCAACTTCCCCAACTCGCCATGTGACCTCAAAGGGCCCTTGCCACTTTGCGAGTAATTTAGAGCTCAATGTGGGCAGCAATACAAGTACTTTATCTTCCTGAGCAAATTCCTGTAGCCGTGCTCCCGTTATACAGCCGGGACTGACTTTCTTGAGCCTGTAGCAAACTCTCCTGTGTTAGACACCCCAGTGTGTGGAGTTTTGCTCTCAGGTCAAGAACGTATCGAATTTCATTTTTGCTTTGTGAAGGTCCCTCCTCCCAATTTTCCTTCATGAGGTCTAACACGCCACGGGGCTTATGCCCATATAACAATTCAAATGGGGAAAACCCCGTGGAGGTTTGCGGGACCTCTTGCACTGCAAATAACAGGGGTTCGAGCCACTTATCCCAATTCCGAGCATCTTCGTGTATAAACTTACGAATCATATTTTTTATTGTTTTATTAAATCGTTCGACCAAGCCATCCATTTGTGGTTGGTACATGCTTGTCCGAATTTACTTAATACCTAATAATTTGTACAGCTTGTGTGGTGTAAGTTACATGAAAGTAGTGCCCTGATCAGTGAGGATTTCTTTCAGAATCCCCACTTGGGAGATAATTTTGAAGAGTGCCTCCGCAACACAACATACTGAGATTTTGCGAAGAGGCACTGCTTCCTGGGTATCACATTGCGTAGTCCACCAGAACCAACACAAAGCGATGCCTGCATGCTGACTGTTCTAATGGCCTGATGAGGGCCATGCCAACTCTGTCAAAGGGAACCTCGATCAATGGAAGATAGCACAATGGCACTATGGGAGTGGCCAGAGGATTCACCAGCTGACATTCGCGGCATGTCGCACACCACCGACTAGCATCCCCGCAAATTCCCAGCCAATAAAAATGGGCCATGAGATGGCTTAATGTTTTCCCCTGTCCCAAATGACCCGCCATCGGACTATGATGAGCTGCCTGGAACAACATTTCCCGACGGCTCCTTGGTACTAACAACTGGGTTGTATCTTCCTTTGTCTGAGTGTCCTGCGCCACTCGATACAACCGATCGTTTATTATTATTATTAAGAAATAAGGAAATGTGAGTGCAATGTGCAGCTGAATGCGTTGACCATCAATTACTTTCACTTGGTCAAACGCGTGCTTATAAGTGGGAGGTGAGCTTCCCTCCCTCCAGGAAATATATACAAGGCGGTGTGTGAAAAAAGCTCAGAGGATCATCAGAGACTCCAGCCACCCGAGCCATGGGCTGTTCTCACTGCTACCATCAGGTAGGCGGTATCGCAGCATCAGGACCTGCACCAGCCGACTCCATGATAGCTTCTTCCCCCAATCAATCAGACTTCTGAACTCTTGATCTCCCACGATCAAAATACATCAGCACCGCACTTTATTACCCTTACTCTTATATAATCGTAAATATCCCTGTGCACACACCTCAACTTCATCTGATTATCTGTATTCAATGCCCCATTTTCAATCAAACATTGATGAATAGAGGTTTGGTTACAACCTGAATCTACCAAGGCTTGGTATGTACCCCCCCTAGTACTCATGGGTATTTGGTTCATCCCAACTTGATCGGGGGCAGCCTGTGGAGTGTCGGGGACCCGGATCAACATCCCCTCCTCCATCACCGGGCACTGTTCGTGGATGTGACCCGGCTCATTGCAACTCCAACAGACTGGCCCGAACCTCACAGCTTCCCCCACCTGAGAGGAAAAACTGGTAGAGCCGGGCGAGAGAGAAACAGGAGGGGATTGTTCCACCGTTTCCGGGGGAACGGGATGGGTTGGAAGGAAGGAGGGGAAAGGGCGGGGGAGGGGGAGGGATCACAGAAAGAGAGAGCGGGACACACCAGCCCCTGGGTAAGCCACTAAATGGTCCTCCACTAACTGCACTGCTTCATCCATCCAGCCACTGGACCCACTCCGCCAAACCTTTCGGTAGTCAGGAGATGAATTGCTCCAGCACCACGAGATCGATGACATGCCATGGAACTGTTGAGTGAAGGCAAACGGGCAGCCGACTTCGCTCAGCGTCAGGGATCGTAACCGCTGGTGGTGCTCCTCTGGACTGCGGCCGACCTGCTACAGGATGGCATTCTTCAGCTTGGGGTACCTTAGGAGGTTGCCGACTGGGAGCTGTTGGGCCACGAGTTGGGCCTCCCTGGTCAGTAGTTGTAAGAGGTGGTCTGCCCATTGTGCCCGTGGCCATTCCAGGGCTCTGGCCGTGCGCTCAAAGAGCTCCAGAAAGGCCTCCAGATCATCTTCGCGAGCAGCACATGGGGGTTTGCTGCTGCCGGGGTCGTGGCGTTCGCCCCCTCCTGAGGCACCAAGCTCCGCAACGCCCGTTGGTCCTTCTCTTGGCATCGAAGGAGTGTTTTGAAGCACTGTTGCCGCTCCACCCGCAGATCCATTAGGGCCTGGTATTGAGCCTGGTGGATGCTGGCGAGGGATCGGAACACTTCCTCCAGCGGCAAAGATGACTCCATAGCAGCGTACTCTTCCTCCTTGTTCCGGGTTTCGGCACCAATGTAACAGATGTTTGTGTTTGGATCAAAAGGAGGAAGCGGGAGATGGCTTCAGTGAACCACGTGAGTTTATTTTTGTATTTATACAAAAATAATGCTTTTCAGCAGCCAACATAAAACTGCTGCTTTTCAGCCAGACAGTAAAGCTTTCATAACACATACACTGTGCTCAGGTTCAACTCTCTCTCTTTTGGAGGACTGGGCCATCTTTTATCTCCCCTGACTCTCACTGTGAACACAGAAACGGTAATTAGCTACAATTCATCTCAGGTGGATGTCCTTACTGCTTTCTCTCTCCTCAGACGGGGCACTCAACCATGCCCTCACCTTCACAGGGACACAGCATGCATGGATTGAAATCCCTCTCAAATCATTTTTCAGAAACGCAGTACGCACACACTCACACACCCAAGAAAGTCACACCGCTGTTACTGCAAAAATGCTGCAGTTGAAAAAAGAAAACAACACACTGAGTGAATGGATCATTTCAATAAGAAGCCAGCGAGTGGTTCAGCAGTGACAGATCAGCTGATTGCCATTTTACGAGCACTACAGTACCGGGTTTCTCTTTTCTTTGCCTCTTTCTTCTCGTTTTTGGCAAGGCACCAAAATCGCATCCTGTATTGATTCGATACGGGATGCATTATTACATATTTAAATACGGGACGATCCCATAATTTACAGGACGGGTGGCAACCCTACCTGGAGGTCTAATACATTGTCATGAGCAAAGTGTGGATGCGGGAATCGTGAGTTTAGCGGGAGAAATTGTAAATCGGGAGTACAGCGGGAGGAGGGGTGGAAAAATGGGAGAAACCCGGTAAAATCGGAAGTGTTGGCAGGTATGGTTTTATATATTGTGTTATTTAGAAGAGTTTCTGTTATGTTGTAGTGTGGGGGTTACCATCTTGGTGAAGAGAGAAGCAGGTTGTTCTAAACAGAATTTCCAATAACATTTTTTATTTCTGAATGACCATTATGTTTGAGCCCCACACCTTTCAGCCCTCTGAAACTCTCACAATGGAGGTTAAAATCTTTGAAGGTAATAGGGCATGGGGAGGATCATCTCTGAATGGAACGCACCAATGATCTCTTACACTAAATATACCTGTATAATGTGCAGCTGATTTTATTTATTTATTTATGTATTTTATATAACAAAACAAAATTCTATTACCAGTTTAAACTCATTCTGTATGGTAGGAATCCTGAACTAGTAGCCCACAGGCGAAAACCGGCTCGTTAATAATTTTTTATAGAGCCATCAGATTGATTTAGATAAAATGTGTTTTGGTTTTACAGAGAGAGAGAATGAGAAAGAATTGACATTTACTTTTCATTTATAAATGTATTATTTATGTAAATTGACAGTACAACATTAGGTTATTTATTTTATATGGTCAAAATAAATGTATTTATATTGTCAAAGATACTGACTTTTTATTAAAGATATTTAAAGGCCTTTTTCACTGCCATCCGAACCTTAGTGCGCACCAAACAAGTGGACAAAGACTCCCTGAATAGTGGGTCACAGTCCGCTTCCAAACAACCTCTGGTGCGGTTTGACTGATATATGAACGCAGCATGGACCAAAGACGTCTAAACGGACCAATAACAGGAAGTAATTTGCCTTTAATACTGACCTCAAGCATACCTGGTTCTTCTCATCATAGGAGCTATGTTGCCCATTACAGTTCAGTACAGGCGTTGGAACCGCCATCAGCCGTCCTTGCAGCATATCTTCGTTTGTGTGTGCAACGGAGGAATTCCTGGCGCTGTTTTGACTCCTTTACACATTTTATTAGCTCTTCATCTGTTCTCAGCTGGTAAAAATACCACCACATTTAGCCCAGCAGACAGCATTGTTTTGGATGTTCGGCAAGTTCAGTCTCAAAATATACATCATAAAAGCTGTCCAAGCAGGTTGTGACCTTATTCTTATGCCTTTTGTTTTGTATCTTTAGGTTCGATGTTAAAAATGCCATTGTGAACGCTAAGCGAACCAGGACTAAATGTATCATTTTCTTTTTTGGTCCGGACCAAGAGGACCAAAAGAACCGAACTACAAGTGTGAACACACCCTAAGTAAACGGGTGCCATCAGGTTGCTGGCTATTTGATGGTCCAAAAGGCATATTTAGGCAGCATAAAAGTAATCCACACCACTCCAGTTGATCAGTTAATGTCTTCTGAAACAAATTGATAGGTTAGTGTAAGAAACAAATCAATGGTAAAAAAACATTTTTTACTTAAAATCGCTGCTTCCACCCAGCACTGTATTCCTGTTTGAAATTAACTAGCTCTGCTCAGCGTTCCTTCCTCTGTTGTAAACAAAACGTGCGCTTCTGACTTCTCACATGTACACGCCATAGCGCTTATGTCACTGATGTGTCAATTTGTTTCTTACACTAACCTATCGATTTGTTTCAGAAAACATTCATTGATTGACTGGAATCATGTGGATTACTTTTATGCTGCCTAAATATGCCTTTTAGTCCATCAAAAAGCCAGCAGCCTGATGGCACCCGATTACTTACATTACAACATTTTTCAAAAAATCTTAATTTGTGCTCTGCTGAAGAAAGACAGTCAAACACATCTGGGATGGTATCAGGGTAAGCGAATAATGAGAGAATTTTCATTTTTGGGTGAACTAATCCTTTAAATAATCTGGCCCTTGAAACAAAGTTCATTGGTATCATTGGCATGAATATCATGATTTTAATAGAAAAATGACTTAAATTTTAGGTTGTTTTGCACTAAAGCCTATCATATGTCTTCAGAAGACATGGAATATGATGCATAAGTCACATGGACTACATTTATGATACTTTTGGATCCTTTTATAAGCTTTATAGTGAGGCACTAGCCACTGCAATTGTTTTGAAAAGACAGTCCGCATTATTCATTAAAATTCATAATGAATTGATTATAAATTTAACTCATTATATTCATCAATCTCCTTTTGTGTTCTGCATTAGAAAGAAAGTCATATGGGTTTGGACCGGCATGAACGTGAGTGAATTATAAAATAATTTATATTCTTGGATGAACTATTCCTTTAAGTAACTAAACTGCTAACAGTAAATCTTTGTTGTATGTAGGTAATTATTTTTATTATTTTGTCACTGTTTTCTACATAACATCACAGGAAAAAGTTGTAATGTTGTGAAAATAATATCCTACTTTCTTGTTTATATGACACACAAACTGTGGCAAGAAAAGTCCCAGGAAAATTATGACAATGTGTGACAACGTCTCTTCTGCTGTGATCTCGCCTACCGAATTTACTGTTACAATTTGCTGCGGCTCACAGTTGTCACAAGCCTTCCTGTCAAGAGCAAACCAGTCACACGTGACGAAAGCGTGGCACTATGGGAATTCATTGTGCTTCTGGCAGGGGCTACTGTCTGCTTTAATGTCCTATATTTCTTCAATGCTTCGCTTGTTCAGTAAAATCCATCCCCAAATTGAACACTACCTCAAATAAAGGCAGACAGATGCCAACATAAAAAAAAGTCCTGCTTGAAGAGGCCATGGTTTTGAACCAGCAGTTTCAGCATTATTCTGCTTCTAGCTCAAATTCAGCTACATAATAAAGTTGAGGTCAGTACTGGTGTATATGTATTTACTGCTTTAATATTGTTCTCTGATATTATTAACACAAAGTTAAAAGTTAAACCAACTCTCATTTGTAATTTGACTATAAAGAGAAATGCATGAATAGTCCTGTAGAAAAACGTAATTTTGCTATGTGTTTGGCAGAATGTAGTACTCTACTGTAAGGGTGATTACCAAGAGGGCAGGTGGAACATGCCATTATGATGATGTTGAATTAGTGATTATTAAAGGTCATTCTGAGTCTCTCAGTAGAAAATTGCACTCTGCCTGAAAAAGCTGTGCTGATATGTTCCTCAGGGCGCTGGAGGTGATGGTTCAGGATGTGATCGGCCACTTAAACCAGCTGTACGGCTGAGCTTTCGACTCATAATCACTACAGAGGAGCACATCCTTCAGACCCACAGATAAAGCAGAACCACATGGTTACATAGTCCACTCATAGTCTCATATGGTAATTCTACTGACCACACACAAAAATATTCATCAACAGATATTTCATAGGCAGATGCTTTTATACAAAGTAACTTTGTATAAAAGTAACTTTCAGTGCATTTAAGGTATACACTTGATCAGTATATCTGTTTTGTGGGAAGTGAACCTATGATATTAGCATTGCCAGCTACATGCTCTACCAGTTGAGCTACAGGAACTTTGCAAACTTTGTGCAAACGCTGCCACTAATTAACAGCAAGTTGGTCAAAAATGAAAAATTTTCTGCAAGGGATGGAAAGAGCTGGTGAAATGGGAAGAGCTGAAAAAATGGTAAGAGCTGTTGAAATGGGAAGAACTGAAAAAATGGCAAGAGCTAGCGAAATGCCAAGAGCAGGTGAAATGGTAAGAGCTGTAAAAATGGCACAAATGAACAATTTTCTGCAAGGGATGGGAAAAGTTAGAGAAATGGTAAGAGCTGGTGAAATGGAGCGAGCTAAAAAAAAAATGGCAAGAGCTGGCAAAATAACAAGAGCTGTAAAAATGTCAAGAGCTGGCGAAATGGCTAGAGCTGGCAAAATGGCAAAATTGCCGGTTCCAATCTTATTAGCTATCTGCTACACAACTTCCAGGAGTCAAGGGAGATGGGGCACCAGTTTTTATTAGTTTGACTAATAATGAGTTCGTTTTTACAAAGTTTTAAAGTTACCAGGCTGCTACAAAGTTTTCAGAGGAAGATGTTGCTCCTGTGTTCAACAAAAAGATATTCAAGAATTTTTCTTGAAGAAGTTAGCTTTAAGTAATCAATACATGCTTGAGCACAACTGTAGGGGAAGTGAATCTATTAAGCCCACGAACTATATAAGCCTACTGTTTTATTCTGCAATTTAAAAAAGACAGAACGCAAAAGAAAAAACATTTTGTTGCAGAGGAAATGCACATAATCGTTGGTATCAGTTTACTCAAATGCTAATCAAATGTTTCGTTCTCGAGTTATTTGGGATCACATGCTACCACTATTTGGCGGCCATTTTGGATTTTTGAAGACCTCAAAAAAGGTAATTTTTCTACAGTTAGATGAACATACTGGGTGAGTATTGATACAAAATTTTAAATTAAGTAATTAATAAATCAAATGCAACTTGATATTATCCATTTACTTTTTATTTAACAGCAATATTTTGTATTTGAAAAGATGGATTACATGAGTATCTGGAGCTACTGCAGGACACTGCCTGAGTGATGCTCACAAAGATAGATGCAGTAAAATAATTCTTTTTTTTTTTAAAATAAAAAAAATAATGACCACATTAAATGAAAATATTTGAGAAGCTTCTTGAGCTCAAACAAAATGTAGTGTTCTGTCTGTAATTATTATCCAGAAATATAACTTTCTTTTCATGAGGGATTATAAGAACAGAACCTTTGAAAAGCCTGTTTGCTCATGGCATAAAAGCAAAATTATTATTTTATTTGTTAAAACACCAAGTCAAGTCACTTTTATTTGTATAGCGCTTTTCACAACACACATCATTTCAAAGCAGCTTTACAGAAAATCATGCATTAACAGAAAATGATACTGTAATATCTATAAAGTCTTAGAGTCATCATGTAGCAGTGGAGTCCGACACCAAACAAGGAACGGACCTGGATCTGGATGGTTCTGGTGACACAGGGATACAAATAGAATAATATTAGCATAGATGCCATTCAATTTTTTGCAGAGTTACAGATCATGATAAATGTTTCTGGTTCCGGTAAACCTAACTAAAGCAGCCTAATTGTGAGTTGATGGATAAATTAGGTGTATGCCTGGCTAAATAGATGAGTCTTTAGTCTAGAGTTAAACTCAGTGAGTGTGTCTGCATCCCAAACAGCATTTGGGAGACTATTTCATAGTTTAGGAGACAAACAGGAAAAGGATCTACCTCCTTTTGTAGATTTTGATATTCTAGGAACTATTAACAAGCCAGAATTTTGTGATCGTAATGAACGTGACGAAATATAGCGTGGTAGAAGGTTACGTAAATACTGTGGAGCTAGACCATTCAAAGTTTTGTACATAGTTAACAGAATTTTAAAATATATGAAATTTAACAGGTAGCCAATGCCCAACGACAATAAAATGGGGCTAATATGATCATATTTCTTGGTTTTAGTCAGCACTCTGGCAGCTGCATTTTGAACCAATTGAAGATTATTTATTCAACTTGCTGGACATCCTCCCAGTAATGTATTACAATAATCTAGTCTTGAGGTCATGAATGCATGAATTCATTTTTCGGCATCAGCAACAGAGAGCATGTGTCGAAATATTTCTGAGGTGGAAGAATGCTGTTCTACAAACATTGGAAAGTGTATATTCAAAGGACAGATTGGTACCAAATATAACACCTAAGTTCTTCGCTGTAAAAGACAATGTAACAGTACATCCATCAAGAGTCAAATTATATTTTAGCTCCACTTTCTGAGCTGCTCTCTTGAGAGCATGAGTGTGATCATTGTACCATGGTGTGGGGCTTTTTTTCTTTAATTTGCTTTAATCAAAGTGGGAAACACTATCAAGAGTGCTAGAGAAGACTGTATTTAAAATTTCTGTTATTACATCAAGTTCTTCTAGACTTTGTGGCTTACTGAGTATATGAGATAGATCTGGAAGTTTATTAGTGAAGCTATCTTTAGTGGTCGAAAGTATAATTCTACATGAATGATAGCATGGTGTAGATTGCATAATATTAGCTGATCGCAGCATACAAGATATTATCTGAGATGTCATCGCTCTGTGGCAGAATTTCTATAGTATCAACATCAACTCCATGTGACAGAATTAAATCTAGCGTATGATTATGATGATGAGTTGGTCCTGTCACATTTTTTCTGACTCCAAGAGAGTTGAGAACATCGATAAATGCTAATCCCAATGTGTCATTTTCATTATCTATGTGAATGTTGACGTCACCAACAATTAAAGCTCTATCCACAGCAACTACTATATCTGATAGAACATTTTCAAATTCACCAAGGAAATCAGAATACGGCCCGGGTGATCTATATACTGTAGCAAGGTCAAAAGACGACAGAGATTTTTTACTTGTATCTGATGGTGTCACGTTAAGCTTTATTAGTTCAAAAGACTTAAACTTCCTCTGAGTAACACCAAAAACTTCACTGTAGATTTTAGCAACACCTCCACCTCAACCCTTCAGACAAGGCTCATGTTTATAACAATAACATGGGGGAGTAGATTCATTTAAACTAATATATTCATCCAGTTTAAGCCAGGTTTTTGTCAAACAGAGCACACCCAAATAATGATCTGTAATAATTTCATTTACAATTAGTGTTTTGTTGAAAGAGATCTAATGTTTAGTAGCCCTACCTTTATATGTTTATCTTCAATTTTTTTGTAATTTCAAGTTTTACTGTAATCCAATTTTTTCTAAATAATTTAGTGAGAGTTTTGTGTATGGTAGTTCGGGGAACAGACACAGTCTCTATATGATATCTAGGTGAAAGTCTCTATGTGTTGTAGTTTATGTGACCTGTGTGACATCTCAAGGCAGCTAGCAGACATTCGGATTCAGTAAGTCAAATACTATCACTATTAAATCTATGAGCCAAATTACTAGAGAGGAGAGCAGCACCTTCCCTGGAGGGATGGAGTCCGTCTCTTTAGCAGGTCAGTCCGTCTCTTTAGCAGGTCAGGTCTACCCCAAAAACTCTTCCAATTGTCTATTAATCCTATGCTATTCTCTGGACACCACTCAGACATCCAGCCATTCAGTGACACTAATCTACTATAAACATCATCACCATGACAAGCAGGGAGGGGGCCAGAACATATTACAGTGTCTGACATCATTTTTGCAAGTTCACACTCCTCTTTAACATTATCTCTAGTGATCTCCGACTGGCAAAGCCGGACATCGTTAGTGCCGACATGAATAACAATTTTAGAAAATTTATGTTTAGCATTAGCTGCACTTGTAAATTTCATCTGATGTCAGATGCCCAAGCCCCCGAAATGCATTTAACAATAGTGTCTGGAGTCTCTATTTCCACATTCCTTACAATAGAATCTCCTGGTTCACCAGGGTGCTTTTTAACATGATTCTCAGTGTGTGCATCACTGAGTGGGGAGAATCGACTGGAAACCCTAACAGGAACGGGAGAGTGGTGTCGCTTTGCTGAGCAAGTATGCCGCCATGACGTCACCCAAACACCCTGCTGCAGGGGCTCTACAGCCGGAACCAAAGCATGTGTGTTGCTCGCTGTACTACCCGCATCCAAAACAGAATCTACCGGCTTCTCTTTCTCACTGACCTCCACTAGCATTTGGATGCGTGTCTCTAACTCATTAATCTTCTCCGTCAGCCTAATTCCTTACATTTATCACATGTAAATCCCTCACTGCTGATGTAAGAAGCTATTGTAAACATGTGGCATGTAATGCAGGATGCAATAACATGAGCAGATGCAATGACTTACCTTACCTACTTGTTTGTCATTGTTGGTTGTTCCCGAGCGGCAAGGGTTTGAGATCGATGTGAATCCCTCACGCAATTGTTTGTTGTTATGGTTGTTCTTGATAAGCGGTGCTTTGAGATCGATGCAATAATCCGTGTAACACAGAGAAGAAAATGGGTGTGCAATAACAATAACAAACATGTGGGTGCGCAATAACCAATAACAAACAAGTTCTACATTGTGAAATACAGGGGGAGGTTCACTAAGAATTAATTGTGGCCATAAAGCGCCAGTTTTTTGCCAAAAAATCGCTACTAAGCACAGTTTGCATGCGCAATTCTGATCTTGCAGTCTAATTCTGAGCACTATATAGCACAGGATGCCGCAAACCACCGCATTTGACACACATTGCCAGGACTGTACAGTATCACTTTGATTCAGACACCTGGATCATCACTTAAACATGCAGAATGTGTTTGACGACATCATGCATCTGGATATATGGCAGGTTATAATGCTTTTCATTTGATGATAATTAGTTTAATTACTGCTGATATCAGAATCAGAATGAGCTTTATTGCCAAGTGTTCTCATGTACACAAGGATTTTTTTTGGTGATAGGAGAAACAAGTGCACACAGAACATTACAGTGAGACATAATATAAAAAGGTAGGAGTATAAATAGACATACAAATAATAGGACATATAACAGAATGGCGTATGTACATGTGCAAGTGGTAATGTATGTGCAAGGTAGGGGTATATACAGTTATTTAATTAAATATGTGAATTTACATATGTACATGAGTGTGGCAGTGGGGGCGTGGTCGAGCGTTCGTCCAGAGAGAGAGAAAGCGGTAAGGGTGCACACACCTGAGTGCTATAATGTCTAACACCTGTTTCTGATTGCAGTAAGCACTGGGGAGAGCGATAAAAAGGGGCCACGCCAGAGACGAGAGAGAGAGAGATCTACCCATCTGAAAGAGACTCTGTTGAGTTTAAGCTAAAGAGTGTTATGCTGAAAAGCCCCTTTGAGTTTATTAAAGTTATACCTTTGAGTTGAAGCCAAAGTTTCCTGTGTCCTTTCCCTCCCTTCATTGAACATTTACAATGAGATATGTATTTACATTATTGCACTATGGGGGAGTCCTGAGGCAGTTTAATTGTTCATGTGGAAAATGGTCTGAGGGTAAAAACTGTTTTTGTGCCTGGATGTCCTGGCGCTCAGTGCTCTGTAGCACCGGCCAGAGGGCAACAGTTCATAGAGGGAGTGGGCAGGGTGTGTGGGGTCCAGAGTGATTCTACCTGCATGTTTCCTCATTCTGGAGACAAACAGGTCTTGGAGGGTGGGCAGGGGGGCACCAATAATCCTCTCAGCAGTCCTGACTGTCCATTGTAGTTTCCTTCTGTCTGATTTGGTGGCTGTACCAAACCAGACAGTTATAGATGTGCACAGGACAGACTCAATGATGGCAGAGCAGAACTGTGTCAGCAGCTCCTGTGGCAGGTTGAACTTACTCATCTGGTGAAGGAAGTACAACCTCTGCTGAGCCTTCTTCACAATGAAGTCTATGTGGGTGTCCCAAGAATTCTCCTGAAGTCCATGAACCTCATATTAAAAAAAATATATCTCGTTAAATTAATTTACAGGTGAGAGTTCTCCAAAGACAGATGTAGAAACAAAGTGGCGAGTTAAGTGCATACACTTAAGTCAAGTGCACAAACACGACTGTTTGCAGACCAGCTGTATCAAACACATGACCATTTGTGCCCGAATGAAACTACGATCCCGAAATTCTTTCACAAACCCATGCACATAGCAATGGGAGAGTTTATTTGTGATAACAAGCCAACAAATAACATGAAAGAGGAGCTCGCACCATTATTGCACTGATTTGCACACGAGGCAACGGTTCGGGAGATGTTGGTGATGTTTTCATTTAATTCTTTTTTTTTTTTCGATGCCTTACTCTACTCTTGCGCTCTCTCCACTTCATTGGCTTTTGCTTTATTGCTGGCCATTGCCGGTCACTCGCTTGTCAGGACAGTGCACACACCTGATGATAAAGGTTTTAAATCCTTCGTAGCTTTTACGACAGGGTCGTGCGATCTTCTACTCTCAGAGCAAACAGATGGAACAGTGCATACGAGACGCTTGATAAATTTCTGAAGCAACAACTGCGCTATTTAAACCGCTTTACTATCACCTGTGCAGCTGAGGAGAGGAGAAGCTGACAGCTGCACTCTCATAGAAGCAGATATATCTCGCATCCTGGACCAGCAACTTCCCGTTGTGGTTAAAAATGAATAGCATGGCATAGATTAATTTTAAATAATAATTAAATTCTAGTAAATGATTTACAATGCTTAAAAAAAAAAATAATAATAATAATAATAATAATAATAATAATATAATCAGTTGAAGTAATAGTATTCAGTGTGTTTTAATGGAGAACCAATATTTTTTTTTCTTGTGCATTTAAGAGATTTTTTATAAGGTTCTAAAGAAAGAAACTGAAAAACTGAGATACACTTTAAAACTATAGAACTATTTATTTAATCTTGTAGATGTTCCATGTTTTGTTCACAGCTCATACTGAATGTAAAAGGCCAGTTTACTCATTCTGATTTTTTAAAACAGCTGTTAAATAAAAAGCTGAAAGGGAAAAACTAGAGAGTAAAAAATAAATTTTGAAGAAACTGAAAAAAGAAAGAAACTGTAGGACAAGATGCATCGTGATGCATCGAGAACCATTTTATAATCGAATCATTACCCTTTGAATCGTAATCGAATTGAATCATGAGGCCAGTGAAGATTCCCACCTCTAGTATTAATGGAAGCGAATAAAGCATGAAGTGTAGTGTGACTGTGGCTTTACACAAAGATTACTATGCCTTTATTTTAATGAGCTGTTGTACTTGTTGCTGTACATCGTTCTAGTAATGTGGTATCGATTTCAGATTTACACCCTCCTAAATGACATGAAAGAAAATACAAACTGATTGTTCAATTTACAGATGGTTGGTCAGATGGCCCTTCTTTTCTACTTGGGCGATTCTTGGCCAGAGTAAGCTACAAAGTGGACCAGATTTTATGACAGTAGTCAAGTCCAAATTTTGGAACCTAACTGTCTCATCTGAAGTACAGGGTGTGAACTGCCACAAGCCCATTTGACATGTGCCTCTGTGCATTACAGCTTCAGCCTTCAGTCTTGACAGGCCCTGACACCCTGCATTAATCCACCCACTTTCTGCCACATACATGTTATAAATGAAGGACGCCAGTGGAACAGCGTGGGGAACGTTTCATTTTTCCAGTTGTGTTTTTTCTGCTGGGAGGGCAGATGGGAGGTTGATAGATGTGTCCATGTGAGGTCTGGGCAGGGAAGGAGCAAATGCAAGAGCCTGCTGAGCCAGCGTGTACCGCCCCATGGCGTTGAAAATCCACCAGTCACACAGCATGCATAGATCAAAGACGACAAGCCGGAAAGAAGGAGTGGGCTGACAAGCAGATAACCGTGGTGCAGACACGTCTATCAATCAAATGTCATTATTCGTCATGTGATGGTTTGTTTTTCACACGACTGGACATCTAGGTACATATTTGTTTTTCTGAGTAGATGTAGCTTTCTTCCTCATTTGAGAGCTACACATTAAAGGGCTAGTTCTCCCAAAAAAGAAAGTTCTTTCAAATTCCAGGTTCGACATCAAATGCCATTGCTTCTTGCATGTCTCATAATCATGATTATACAAATTTGATATGTATACATGATTATCAATGAATAATGACTTGGTTAATAAATGAAATTTCTTTTTTGAAACGTGTATGGAAAAGAAGTGAATATATAATGAGAGAATGTTACATTTCTGGGTAACTAACCCTTTAAATTTCAGTCTGTTCCTTATACAATGCTATTGTATGGTTTCAAAAGACCTGAAATTTGGCACACAAGTCAAATGAACAACATTTATGTTCTTTTTGTAGCTTGACATCCACTGTTCAAAATAAGCAGCGTGAACATTCTTCAAACTATCTGCTTTTGTGTTCCACTGAGGAAAGAGAGTCATACAGGTTTGGTACGACATGAGGGTGAGAGTGATGAAACAATTTTCATATTTGGGTGAACTATCCTTTTAAATACAAAGTCATAGTTTTTTTATTTATTATTATTCAAGAGACTCAAGAGGATAAATTAAAAGAAATTTTTTGAGCAACATCTATAGTGTTGGGTAACACTGAAGGACTTCACATCTAGCTGATTAACATATAGCCTTCTGACATTTACAATTTATCTTAGTGAGGAAATATATAAAATAAAACAGAGAATTAAGATTGACATTTCAATTCAAAGCATCCGATGTGTTTCTTTTGTGCGTTAATCTGATGAAAAGGAATGGCAGCCATTTTGCATTTCCCTGGGAGACCAGTGGTTAAGTGGTGGGAAAAGGATCACAAGAAAGGCCCCTTCCAATTCAAAATAACATCTCAAGGATAAATAAGACTCTTAGAGCGCTTATATTTCACCTGTTATGAGGAGTATTTGAGATGGATACTATGTCGATCACATTAATGTACAAGCTTTGTGCAGACAGATAAATCTGTAGTTAGCCATGTGGCATTTCTAACATTTGTGCCTGTCTCACAGGGAATCAATATTGTTGACCTTTACTGATGGCAGACATATTGAAAGGCAAGCTATCATTTGCTTGACAACACACAGGCAAAGGTATTGAAATATTGAAACAGGCCATTTTTCCCTTTGGGTTTATATACAGCATGTTCGTGCATTACCAAGGCTTTAGGGAGCCAATGGTGATTTTCCACATTTTAAAGGGGTCTGAAATTCAATACAATGGTCAATAAGTGGCTGCTTCAACTCTATGAGCTAGGAGCAGGCGAAATACAAGTTGAAACAATAAAGTGGTAGAAATTTGTCAACCGGAATCGTTGTATCATTTCTATGCTGTTAAGAAAAATGCTGCCGCACAGTTGATGATGGGTATTCATATCACTTTACCTTCAAAGAGAAAACTGACATGTATGCCATGGAAGACTACATCCAAAACATGTAGTTGGCCAAAGAAATATGTGACTGACAGAAAAATATCACAGTCAACTAAAAAGAGAGAAGCCTCTTTTATTTTTGGTTGTATCGAAAAAAGATGCCTAGAGTATTTGATAAAAGAATCAGAATCAGAATGAGCTTTATTGCCAAGTATGCTTACACATACAAGGAATTTGTCTTGGTGACAGAAGCTTCCAGTGCACAAACAATACAGCAACAAGACAGAGATAATAATAAAAATATCGAATAAAAATAAAAGTGAATGGAAAATATAATATATATGGAAATACACAATAGGACTATATAGATATAGATACAGATATAGATATAGATATAGATATACTGTATATTCAAGCAATATAACATGAGCAAGAGGCCCTACATCAGCACTGCTGTGATTCGGCTGCAGGTAATTGCGAGTGTGATATTGCTGATATACAACAGTTCAATAAACAAGTAAATAAAAAATAAAAAAATGGAAAAACTGAGTACGGTCATAAAATCGCATTTGTGCATGGAACTACTTTCTTATGTGACGGATCAGAATTTGCCATTGCTGGTTCAAACCAAATGATGCGTCCAAGCCTTCATTAGTAATTCAAAAATGTCACTTCAGAAATAGTATCACGGCCTGTGCTATTTCTAACAAGTTATTGGAGAAACAAGGTGTGTGTGTGTGTGTGTGTGTGTGTGAGAGAGAGAGAGAAAGAGAGAGAGAGAGAGAGATGGAGTGTGTGCGATCACCTGTTGCCACTCCCAAGCAGAGATGCTGTCAGCTTTCTGAAGATCAGCTTTCTCAGTGGAAAAATAGCCATCCAAGCGGGGGTATTTCTCCCTATTTCGCAGTAGCCGCTGTGCAAGAGTCATTCACTATAGAAACCGCAATCTCCTCCGCCATTTTAAACAGCACGTCCTCTCCAATGTGGAAAGTCTGGTAAGAGGTAAGCACCTATTTTTGTGTAATTAATCAATCTGTAGTGTTGTTTAAAGCTTTTTCCTAGCTTTAGTAGTGTAGTAGTAATACGAGCGATCACATAGAGCTGTTGCATGTAAACACTGACTGACGCGGATTCACTTCATCAGCTGGCTCATGTCACATACAAAAATGATCTTTTGCCACCACCTGCTAGCTAACAAATGTAATGTAAAAAAAAAAAAAGAAAATACATGTAAAGAGACACATATACAGTAGCTCTTAACACATCTGCACTGCTTTTGCACTTTAGTTTAGAACGGCACGAACACAAGCGGAGTGATACATACAGTGAAGCGTCCGAGTGCTGATGGTGTGATACCATCAGTACTCATGGAACGTCTCTCGTCCAATCAGATTCGAGGACCGGAACTAACTTGGAATGTAATGGCAGAAGAGGTGTGGTATGTTGCATAAATATAAATAGACTAAGCTGTGTATTTCAAATAATTATTGCTCAATGGGGCAGTTTTAACTGGATATCCTGAGGGAAGAAACTGTTCCTGTGCCTGGCGGTACTGGTGCTCAGTGCTCTGTAGCGCCTGCCAGAAGGCAACAGTTTAAAAAAGGTAGTGGGCTGGGTGAGTGGGGTTCAGAGTGATTTTTCCAGCCTTTTTCCTCACTCCAGAAGTGTACAGTTCTGAAGGGAGGACAGGGGGCAACCAGTAATCCTCTCAGCAGTCCGAACTGTTCTTTGTAGTCTTCTGATATCTGATAGCCGGACAGCTGTCCGACACCTGTGTGTGTTCGTCTTTTGATTCCGTTTATTATTTAAATATTATTTATATCGTTAAGCCAGTTCTCGCCGCCTCCTTTCCTTCTACCCTGTTACACTGGTGCCGAAACCCGAGAACGATGAGGGATGCGGCGTAGTAGTAGAGTTCTCGCCGCTACCATCCACCCCAAAGGAGCAACCGTGGCCATCCCCCAGGGAAAGAGGTGGGGGGGGTGGATGTATTTCATGCCAGGGGCTCCCCAGCCTGAGAGAATAGGGGAGGAATGTGGCAGGGCGGAGGGCGGGGCCAGGTCGTGATTCCACACCATATGTCAACCACCAAGGCGGTCTGTGCTCTCATTGTATGTCACAACTCGCCCGCCGTCTCCTCTTCTGGAGTCAGCAGCACTTCAAGTCGCTGCGAGCCACTCACATCCTGGGCAACCTCAACACTACAGCGGACGTGCTGTCACGGCAGGTTACCCTCAGGGGAGAGTGGAGACTCCACCCTCAGGTGGTCCAGCTGATTTGGAGTCGATTCGGACAGGCACAGGTGGACTTGTTCACCTCCCAAGAATCCTCCCACTGCCCGCTCTGGTACGCCCTCACCAAGGCTCCTATGCAAATATGCGTTTCCCCCAGTGAGCCTGCTTGCACATACCCTGTGCAAGGTCAGGGAGGACAAGGAGCAGGTTGTCCTGGTAGCACCTTACTGGCCCACCCAGACATGTTTCTTGGACCTCATGCTCCTCGCGACAGCTCCCCCCTGTTGAATTCCCCTGAGGAAGGACCTTCTTTCTCAGGGACGGGGCACCCTCTGGCACCCGTGCCCAGACCTCTGGAATCTCCATGTCTGGCCCCTGGACGGGACGTGGAAGACCTGCGGTGGTAGACACAGTCACTCAGGCTAGAGCCCCCTCTACGAGGCGCCTGTATGCCTTTTAAGTGGCGTCTGTTCGCTAAGTGGTGTTCTTCCCGATGCGAAGACCCCCAGAGATGCACAGTCGGATCGGTGCTTTCCTTCCTGCAGGAGAGGTTGGAAGGGAGGCTGTCCCCTTCCACCTTGAAGATGTACGTTGCCGCCATAACAGCACACCACGACGCAGTCAACGGTAATTTCTTAGGGAAGCACGACCTGATCATCAGGTTCCTAAGAGGCACCAGGAGGCTGAATCCCTCCAGACCGTGCCTCGTTCCCTCATCGGACCTCTCTGTAGTTCTTCAGGGTCTACAGAGAGCCCCCTTTGAGCCTTTGCAGTCAGCCGAGCTTAAGGCACTCTCCTTGAAGACTGCCCTCCTGACTGCACTCACTTCCATCAAGAGGGTAGGTGACCTGCAAGCGAAATGTGCCTGGAGTTTGGTCCGGGTTACTCTCACGTGATCCTGAGACCCCGACCGGGCTATGTGCCCAAGGTTCCCACCACCCCTTTTAGGGACCAGGTGGTGAACCTGCAAGCGCTGCCCCAGGAGGACGCAGACCCAGCCCTGTCATCGCTGTGTCCGGTGTGCGCTTTACGCATCTATTTGTATCGCACGCAGAGCTTTAGAATCTCTGAGCAGCTCTTTGTCTGCTTTGGTGCACAGCGGAAAGGAAGCGCTGTCTCCAAGCAGAGGATCGCCCACTGGCTCATTGACGGCATAACTATGGCATATGTCTCCCAGGACATGCTGCTCCCGGTAGGGCTATGAGCCCATTCTAACAGGGGTGCAGCGGCTTCCTGGGCCCAGGACAGGGGTGCCTCTCTAACAGACATTTGCATAGCAGCAGGCTGGGCAACACCCAATACCTTTGCAAGGTTCTACAACCTCAGGGTGGAACCGGTTTCATCCCAGGTAGTGGCACGCAATACAAGCGGATAAGCCCGGGATAGCCGGCCGGGTGTATCGCTTGCACATAGTGCCTTCCACCTCCTTTTGAGCTGAAGACGTGCACCATCAATTCCCAGTAGTATTCACAAGTTTGTTCCCTGGTTGACTTCCTCCGAGCCCTGTGGCAGTCGAGTTTTCAGAGAGATTCGCTGCCGGCCCAGTACACACGTTAACTAAGAGTCCTGTTCTGGGGTAGGTGCTCCGCATGTGGCGGTTCCCTGTAAGGCTAACCCCATGCGATATATATCTTCCGCTAATTCGTTTCCCTGTTGGCAAACTGCGTCTTCCTTGGGCAGAGCCCCTCTGCCCCAGTCTCCATGTTTGTAGTAACTCCTCCCCCATTGGGCAGGATCTACCTTGAAGACGCTCCACATGGTTGGAAAGACCATGTAACGTATACTTCCACTTAAATATCCCTCCCTCTCTTTGGGTGAGGTGTGGTCTCTGCTGTGTCTTCCCCTTGGGAGGGACACCCCCCGACTAGACCTGGCGGCCCAGTCGGATAACCCCCCTTCTTTTTTAGGGAGTGGAAAAAAGAGAAGGGTAAAAAGATGCCACGACTGGGTTAAGCCTGTCTCTATCTTTTGGGTAGAGACAGTCTCTTTTGGGTAGAGACAGACGAGACTTGTCCCCAAAAAGGGCCGTTCGACACTCATAACTATGTTGGGGGAGGTTACGTGTCGACCTGGTGTGCTGGCTATGAGGCACACAGTGTTTGCCCACCACACACCGCCAGTTCACGTAACACAGTTCAGCCAACTGTGGCGTTTCGTATAGGGACCCCTAGTGTCACTACATCGACACAACGTTGAGTGAGTGACAGATAGGGAATGTCATGGTTACTTGTGTAACCTCCGTTCCCTGATGGAGGGAACGAGACGTTGTGTCCCTCCTGCCACAACGCTGAACTACCCGCTGAAATGGCCAGACCTTATATCGGCTCCTCAGCATAAAACCTGAATGAGTGGTTGCATACCAGCTCCTTTTATACCCGTATGTCCGGGGGAGTGGCATGCAAATACCACTCGCCAATTTTCATTGGCCTTTTATCAAAGACCAGAGGTGTCTCGGGCTCCCAAGAGTGACTCCTAGTGTCACAACATCGACACAACGTCGAGTGAGTGACAGATAGGGAACTGCATTATTTTCAACTCTGCTTTTAAAAAAGATGTAGGTAAATTACGGCATGGATACACCGAGCTTTCAATTCCTGTCTCTGTGTCTAAACAAAGTCTTAAGTGAACTGCATCAAGTTCTCTCTCTGTGTCTGAAACAGGCCCAGTTTTCCTCTGAACCCACTCGTTTCCTTCCTCCTTTAAGAATGAGCTCACTGAGAAGAATATATACATAACTTTTTCTCTTTTTTTCCTCTCTGCCATGAAATTTTTTCCAACGAGACAACAAACTTTCTTTCTCCGCCAGACCGCCAGTCAAATCGGCACATGACCCACTGGGCCTTTTCACTGACTGTGAACAATAAGCTCTTGTTATTGCACATTTCATTACTTTCCCCTCACAGTTCCTTCAGGCTTTCGAAGTAAATTATGACCTCTGAGGAAAAAAAGGTTAATTTGCACCATCCAACCCACGTCTGCTCGTAACCCACACACACTTTTGTCAAAACAAGTATGCACACACCCAAGCTCACACTTTTCTGTGTACACTGTAAACAGGCAGCATTGACCTCTGAAATAGGTTGACAGAGATCACTCGCTAACAGCAAAGCTCGCCGGTTGACTCTGCTGAAGGCCACAAAAATACATCAGTATTTAAAGAGTTGAGAGCAAGGCCAGTGAGTGATACATACTTATGAAATGCAAAAAGAGCACATTTACCCCTGAGTGTTTGGTCAAATGTTCAGCATCTTGATCCTGAGAGAGTGAGAAGTGTGTATTTGAAATAAACAGACTGACTGATACAGTACCTTGGATAAAATTGAGTGCCATAGGCCTGAGTAACTTGATGAAATAAATATTCTTGATTAGAGTTTTTCATCCTTGATTACTTCACAGTGAGGAAGGAACACACAACACAGTAAACAGACGATGGCCCCACTTGCCAACAATAATTGGCAAAAAATTCAAAAGCCTTAACACATTCAATTAAAGCTGACAGACCTATTTACCGACAGTGTATAAATATGCAAAACTAGTATGTTACAATACCACTTTCTATGCAAGAATATCTGACAAGTGTAGAATTATGTGTATTTAACACAACAAAAGCAACCAGAGTTATAATAATAATATGTCACTGATAGAAGTGAATAACTTGAAACACCTAAAATTTCAGGTTCAATATTTCAAGATGTACCTCATCTTTAAAAAAAACAAACAAAAAAACAAAAAAACATCTGGATTACAGTGAAGCAATTACAATGAAAGTGAATGGAGCCTTTCCAACTTCCAAGATTTTCAGTGAATAATGACTTTCGTCTGTTCTTTACACAAAGCTATCATATGTCTTCAGAAAACTTGGAATATAGAGCACAAGTTGCATTGACTACTTTTATAGTGCCTTTGTTTTGTTGTCATTTTTGCAGCTTGATAGCCCCTGGTCAACATTCAATTTCATTGTATGGAAAAGAGCTTCGTGAACATTCTGTCTAACTCCTTTTGTGTGCATGGAAGACAGACAAGCATAGGGGTTTGGAACAACATGATGGTGAATTAATAATGACATAATTTTCTTTTTTAGGGGAACTTTTCCTTTTATAATGCTTATAATGAATAGAAAATGACATTTTCTGAACCATTTGAAACAAAGTTGGCAGTGATGATTCATTATTTACAGTAAACTATTCAAGTAATCCTTATAAATATAACAAGAGCTGAGAAAAGACTGTAATAAATGCATACATTTTTTAAATATCTCGACAATTAGAGGTTCTGTACAGTTCTGTACAGCTTCTGTGTTTTTCCAACTCATCGTTTGATTAATTGTCTGAAGCCCCAGAGTGCCTCATCTATTATCTTCTCTCAGATTCAAGACAACAGGATGTGTATGGTTACTCTTTCCTGGAAATTTGAATATGTAACCTCTTCCTCAGAGTGTATCTGTGAAAAAAGGCATACTGCTTTTAGCCCAGACAGAGAAATCTTTCAGTGGCTCTAGTGGCACTTCACAAAGCAACAAAGCCTTCTACATCAGTTACAATTTGACCTCAAGCTTTTAAAAAAAAAAAAAAAATCCTGAAAGACTAATTACAACTGACATGGTCAGTCGGTCCAAAATACAGCAATACATTTTTCTCAAAGCATCTGACTGAATGCTCAGCGTACACAGAGGAAACAAGAAACACTCAAGGACCAGACTGGTAGCCATTGAGAGGAAAAAAACGGTTTCTTAATGGTTTTGTGTTATTTTAACCAATTTAAAGGACAAATGAGTGGCATGCTTCGATGGGCCGCAGCGTGATTCTCTGTCAGTGAACCACACCAAACCCTCAGACCAAACTACCACCAAACACCACAGGGACACCAGAATGTCAACAAGTGACTTCAAAATAAATTGCCTCACTTCCCCCCAAAATATCCTCACATCTGCCATTTTAAATCCATAGCCGATGCATCCCACATCTGCTCGTAGTAATTGCTGGCCTGCAGCTGACATCATCAGGAAACAAGCTTATCACAAACACAACAGTTTTATAGCTCTAACAGGAAATGAAATAAACTTATAAAAGTAAATATGTTTTCTGTAAAGAAGGCAATCATTGTAGGCAAGTGCATGCCTAAATGTCAGTCTTTTAAAAGCCCAGTTCAAGGTACATGTTTGCTCCATTCCAAAACCTTCTTTAAAGACCACATTTTAAGACATCATAGACTCACTCGCTCGTATGGCAAATTTGTGAGGCAGCATGAACTTTAGTCATGGTAGAAGCCATATTTAATTTTTCCCAAATGAAAATGGGGCTCTGACTGGTAGACTTAGGACACGTCCAAACCAATACATACGTTTGAAAATGCATTAATTTAGCTACGAAATTGAAAACTGAGATTTCAAACAAAAACAGATTAATGTGGATGTGGCCTTACAGTCTGTACTATGGCATGCACAGCCATTGTATAAAGGTCCTAGATCACATTACATTTTCACACAACTCATGTTTTCAGGAGTTTTTTTTTTGTCTTCTAAACATTTTTGGCAAGCCATATTTTCAATGTTTCATCAACTAAACAATCCACATCAAATTAAACAACAGTACAACTACAACACACTAAACATTGTAATGCTTATAAGGGTATCACACCGTTAGCTTAGCAACATGCTAACATTAAACTCAAATAAATCGTAAGTGAAGTCTCCCTTGTGAAGTTGCTGCCTATGTATCATGTTCCAAGTCACCTAAAAGGTTCCATGATAGTTAAGATGCTACCATAAAAAGCAGCTGCCTATGTGGGAAGTAGGCTCTCTAGGTGGAACATAGCTATAATTTTATCCTTTACTGTCAAGGAATCTTTAAGAGATTTTTCACTTCTAATGCACTGTGGCACTGCGGCTTTTTAACTGGGTTCTAACTGGTCTTGAGCACCACAAATTATATTATGTACATTGTTTGAGAAGATACACTTGATCAAAATTCTTTTGAAATTAATTTGATATCCTTTCATAGCTGACGGTTACACTTCTAGCAAGTGGCTCTTTAGTTAAGCTCTAGCCGTGCACTACTCCAAACACTGTCCCGTGAAATAATTGGGGATTAACAGCACTGATGTCTCTGTTGTAAGGAAGGGCATATTGCTCACTTTGTATATATTGTTGGTTTATGTACACATGCATCGGATGTGAGGTGGGTAAAAAAATAATTTTTCAATGCATCGCAATCTTCATTTGAACGATCTCAATATCGACTCTTAAATCCAAAGATCGATCTTTCACTCAAAGCGCAACCCTCTTCTACAATGAGTGGAAATCGCTTGCAGTTGCACCAAATTTTGCTTTATGCGACTAAAATGTATATATTTGGCAACTGGCTGGTAAATGTTCAGATTTCACTCATCAGTGATTGTGTAGTATAGTGGTGGAGTATACAGCAGCAAGATCTTTTCACTGTGTACTGAGAGTAAAAGTTGTTCTGTGTAATGTGTGTCCAAACACGAGATCCACGCGACCTATTTGTCATTGAATAATTTCTCTTTTAATTCCCTTTCTTTTCTTTACAGTCAGTTGTTGATCAAAAACAACCAAAAAATTAACATTGAATTCTGATCGCGCATTGCACGGAGGAGATAAAGTCATTCAAGATTATTTTGTTAACATGCGCTCATTTACAGTTGGTCTTTACAGACGCTCTTTACAGAAATGCTGGTTCAAGAGACAATACCGGTTTTCAGCACGTGTTCAACAAATGAATGTAAATACCTGTAAATAGTACAAATTATGCAATTAAACAATAAACATGTGAAAAAATAATATATGCAATATAATATCTATATCATATTCATAATATTTATAATCTGCAATAATTATTTATAAATGCAATAACTAAAACAAATAAAAACACATCTTTTCCATGAGCACTTAACCAGTCATTAAAAAAAAATAATAATAAAAAATACATTTGTTGCAATTTATTCTATTTTGAATACTATTATGATGCTAGTGATACTTTGTAATACAGCACTTTTCATACCACTGTCTCCTAAGATGATTCCCTTATGTTTTTCTCTCTTGTAAGTCGCTTTGGATAAAAGCGTCTGCCAAATGAATAAATGTAAATGTAAATGTAATGTATTAATAAATAATACCACATTTATTGATGAATACATGGATTTGTCCATTTTTAAAAAAGCTTAAATGTTTCTAAAACAATGAAAAACTAAAAAAAAAATATAATTAGTAAAGTTAATATTTTCATAATGTTCCTAGTTATAGGAACCTGTATAATCTAGTCCTAGTATCCTAGTCCCCTGTATAATTAACAGTATTAGCTGGAAGAGAATTTCTTTCATATGTAAGCAAAAGGGACATATGAATCGATATTGAATTGGAATCGAATCCAATTGAGGGCTTGTGAATCGGAATCGAATTGAATCGAGAAGTCTGTATCAATACCCAGCCCTAGTCAGATGCATGCCTTTGGCTGTTGCATCGAGTGTTGCTGTTTTATGCTAGTGGTAGCGTCTTGCGCAATAAGCATTGCATTCTTAAGATGGCATGTCAAATAAAAAATTGTTCTTTTAAAAAATGTTTCTCAAAAAAAGCCGTGCGCTCATTTTCTTTCAGTTGCCGGACAGCTGTTTGAAGAGAAGAACCGATTGTGTGTGTGTGCTCTCCTGAATACTACAGTTTACACTGTGTCAGAGAATGCTGCAAATCCATTGATTTCAATGGGGATAGCAGAGGATTAATGCAAGGGTTTGTGAAATTGAATGTGCACCAACACATTTTGATGTTGCCATTTGTTGACCAGGGAGAACTTTAGAGAGATGGGTTCAGTTGTGCTTTCGGAAATCCAGTTTGTTGAATTACTTTATCATTTCGAATTACCCTGGCACTTTCCACAGCCTCAGAATACAGCATACACATTCCTATCGTCAAATGCATTTTCTAGTGTGTAGGGGCCCTTATATTCTCCAGTACGTTGAGTGCTGTTGCTGGTTGATGTGCCAGAGTGAAAGTCATTACCATGTAGAGTGCTGACACTTGGGATGCCACGGTGTGAGTTTTTGATGGTTAGATTACAGTCTGAGAAAAAATCACAGTTAACCAGTTTTACGATTATTTGCAATTTTCCCTATTATCCAACAACACAGATGCAAAAAATGCATGTCATATCACAACTGAATGTCTTAGTGGACGTATTTCTGGGGGATATGTGGATGCTAAAGGCAACCCTACATAAGAAAACTAATAAATATACAAAAAATAAATAGGAGGTACAGTATATAATAAGAGACGCTCCTATAGGGCACGACACCGCTTATGCGCATCCCGAGCTCAGTGATGTGCTTCAATGTAACCAGAGTGCTTCAAAAGTGTGAAAATGTAACATTATTGTGTACATGTAGCCTAGTTCACGGCATCCAACAGTTTTTTTTTCTTCTGCAACAGTTTATTAAAGTAATCAGTTGTCTGTCAGACATCTCAACATAAAGAATTGGCAACAGACTCTAAAAATACTGTCCAAAACACTTTACAAATAAACCTGTGGACTATGCATATAATGGGAACATTGCTTACAACAGGCAATTTAAAGTCCAATAATGACTCAAATTTACATTTATAGTTGAATGCGATGAATTTGTATAGAAGCAATGCTTTCAATAATTAGGATGATTTCAGATGCAACTTTTCAAAGTTCACTCGCTGATAGTAACTACATGCAATGCGCCGCATGCTGTCAGCACGCTTAAACATTACAAAAAGTTGCATCTTTTAATTAATCACTTTTAAATCACCACAGCTAAAAATATGAAAATTAACAGTTTGTTGTTGTTTGTAAATGTGTTTCTTTCTGCATAATTTACATATGTCGTCTTCAGTCCCAAACAGCTCTTTTTTTTTGGTGGACATTAGTCTGGTAGATCGAATTCCTGTTATATTTTGTAGTTTGTGTGTATCAGCCCCAGTTTCACATGAATTGAAAGTTCATGTTCAATCCGCGACACCTGGCCAAGCACCACACAGCCACCTTCCATAACCATAGCAACAGCTCCAGTACCCACAGGGGCACAAGAGTTTTCTCATTAAGGCTTACAAAATCTTATGAATAACTCTTTTATATTATATATTTATACATTATATATACAATTTTTGCCACTTGTAAATAAAGCATTTCACGGTTTTGAACCGTGGTTTCTAAATTAATATGGTTAAATTAACTGTGACATTTTTAATTGCGGTTAATAGTAAAACCGTATAATTGCGGCATCCCTAGTTGACATAGATAGCTGATAAATCTAGACCAATTTATCACAGAAAATGACACAGTAACCAATTACAATTTAAAATAAGGAACTTTTTCGACACGTTTGTCTATATCTGCTACTGAATTTCAGTTTAAATCAGTTTAAAATGTTTAGAAATGTCAATTCACACAATTGTTGTGTTTTCAAGATTGATCGTTGTTGTTGACCGAGATCAGGTTTTACTGATTAATCAGTGCTGATCGTTGCTTTTTGGAACTATCGGTTATCAGCAAAAATCAAAGGCGAAAGATTTTTTACAAATGTTCCTCAGTGGCCAAAACCCTTAATCTGGTGAATATAGGGTACAACAGGGCTAAAGGCCCTGCGGGGTAAAAGGCTCCATTGATTTTATTTTCTCCCAAAACACTAAATAGCATCAAAAATTACCACAGCAATTTCCTAAACACCTGTTTGTCACTATGCACTGCAAAATTCTCCTTTTCCTTTTTAATATTTTGTTGAAAATGTTGAAAATTTATGTAGCTAATGAAAATCCCTGAAATTAACATTTCTTTTGAGACAAACTACTTGTTTATCATTTTCAGTTTTGTTTAAGGTCATTAAATAAAAAATAAAAAATAATATCTGTCCAATAAGTGAAAGAATAGTATTTGGGATAAAAAAGCCCCCATGTTGCAGGGGCTAAAGGCCCCTATTAAACACATTGTTTTTTTAAAGTGGAAAGAATAGATTTGTTATGAAAAATCTTCATAGTGGGCTCACATTGACTCATCCAATCATAATAGAGATTTATTTGTTTATAGAATAATTGAGAAGTAAAAGAAATGCCAAATGTGCTTGAAATTAACAGGAAATGGTTGACTTTTTCTGAAGTAGTTATTTTGAGTAAGCATCATCTTAATTTATTACTCAAAAAAAGCATCTTGGTATCTCAAAATTATTTGCATTAGTTGACAAATTGTGCCCTATAACTATTGACCCGGTATCTACGCAATATCACTTTAAACCCCCTTGGGGCCTTACCCCAAGTGAGGGAGCCTTTTACACCAGGTGTGGGGCAAAAGGCTCCCTCACCACCTTTTTTAAAAACTGAATTTTAATCAAAACAACCTTCCATTATAATTTCATTTCACACAAATTATGTTGTTCTATCAATGTTCAATGTTTTGACCTTGATACATTTTGTGACCAGAAAAAAGTACAATTTCCTTAAGGGGTGCCTTTAGCCCCACTGTACCCTATACAATATGCTACAAAATCTTAAATTGGTGAATATTTACATATAGAGCATTGTAACAGAACCAAGACTCTGTCACCATAACTGTTTATGGACTAATTCACGAATATTAATGCAAAATGTAAAAGAAAATATTAAAAAAAACAACATGAAAATTGACAAGCAATTGCTGATGATCTACTATTGATGAATGATGATCTACTGTTGATAAATTACTGCTAATACAGTATTTATTAGCCCATATGACAATGTTTACTTTATAGTAATTCTATTGTGATACACATTGTAGATTATTTTAAGATTGCATGGGTGCTTCTCATTGCTAAGAAAGCTTTCTCGTTCTTGCGTTCTTGTGAAAATCAGTCTTGCCTACTTTAAAAGAGCGAAATCGGAAGACATGAGGACGTGAAATGCATCTATGCGTGTTTTGAAATGTGCTGCAATATGTATATTCAACAACCTCTTAACTATTTTCTTTTCTGGAGGTGGGTGATGATGACGTCAAACAAGTCCCAAGTATATTTCGGGCTTGTTTAAAAGTCTCACTTTATGCACCAAATCTTATTTTTCTGATTATTATTGGGATTTTGCTTGCACAACAAACACGCATCTGAGATTTTACCTATTTTGGACTCTTACAGCCTCTATGTCTATGCCCGTCACAGTAAGGATAGAGTAAGAAAAAAAAATGTATTCCAAAATGTATTTTAAAAACTATCGGCCGATCTTTTCCACCACCTCGTTATCTGTATCGGCAAAACTATCAGTCTACCTCTAGTTGTTACTTCCGAATGTTTGAGTACTTGTGCCTATCCCTAATCTGCAGTTTAGTTAAAGGTATCCACATGTGTCAAGAATCTCTTAATTAACTGATGTGAACCAGGCTGCTGGACCCATGTCGATGTATGACCTGTCCTACATACTTCAGAGGCATGAAATCTTCCACACCGCTGGAGCTGTCAGTACAATAAACTGAGAGATCAGAGTGATAACCATTAAGCCAGCTGTGAGGGTGTTAACAGATGCTAATAATTGGAATAAGGCCACTGTGCAATTGGTGATTTCAGATAAAGTGATTCGATTGTTATTGGTTCAAAACCACAAAGGGCACACTGGCCCTAGTGGTGCAAGAGCATGTAATAATGTAGTTCACTGGGCTTTACCAAGGCCCTGACTGGGTCACAACACTGCTGGGGGTGGCCTCAATGTTGGCCTCATGCCTGAACTATACCCAAAGGAGACTTTTATTGCACAAAGGTTGCTCTTTCATAGCTAACAAGACCTAATGGGGTTCTTGTAGAGTTTTATCTAACATTTGAGTTATAAGGCTTTTAGTCCAGGTCTGTTCGCTTTGTGCTCTGTATGCTAGTATAGTCCTAAAAGTTTTCGAAATAAACTTTTAGCACATTTCTGTGTGTATATACTGTGAATATTTATTTTGTAATTATTGAGGAGAAAAAGACAGAAACAAACGAGACAGAATAAAAGTATAGAAAACTCCATAACGTTGATAGCAAAGCTCAGATAATTTGGTCTTGGAATTATTTGTCACGGCCCAGTCACCTTGTCAGGTTGAGGTTCTACCTGACTGGACCGTGGAAGTATCAGCCTGCCTTTGTTTTGTGTTCTCCCTTTGTGTGAGCGCACGGGTCCGGTTGTTTGGACAGCCATGTGAGCATCACCACTGTGTGCTCTACGGTGATGTCATGGTTCAACCGGTCAGGTTGGGCTTTGTCTGACGAGGACCATGACATCATCGTCCTGTCTTTTCTTGTGTTTCGTGTTCGTGTTTTGTGTGGGCGCACGGGTCTGACAGTGGGTTATCGCTGTGAGTGATCTGCCGCCGTGTGCCCTCCGGTGATGTCACGGTCATGGTACCTTGCCAGGTTGGGTGTTACGCCTGTGCAGGACAGTGGCATCATCGTCCCTTGTCAATTTTGTAAGAACATGTTTACATTTTGCCCTTATGGTTTTCAGCTGCCACTACCATGCTGAATCAGTGCTTCCATGGGAACCCTGATTGTTTCCATGGGAACACTGATTTGTTACAACCAATAGCTGCAAGCGGCAGCTGTCTCTTGTGTTTCCCCCTATTTATTTCCCCTCGTGTGCCATGTCCGATGTTGGATCATTGTTTCTGTTAGTGCTTGCTGTTGTGAACGTGTTAATAGTGTTTCTGTTATTTGTCAGTGTAGATGCATTGCATGTTTCTCACCTTGCAGATTGCCTTCACACTTGCCAGTGTTGCACCTGTCTGTTGGAGGATGATTCCTCGGATCTGTGCCCACGTGTCGGGAGAATCACTCACCTGTGCTTGAAATGCACACACCCATCTAACGAACTCTCATCCCTTGCTCCTTATTGAGCTCAGACGAGCTGGCACTGGAACGCCTTTTGTGTTTTTTGTGTTTAATAAAAGACTGACATTTATCTCCTCTGCACTTGGGTCCTGTTTCCCCAGCACTTCCCCAGTTCATATTGAAATCTTTTTGGGATCTTGCAACACACTCTCATGGTGAAATCGTAAGGATTTGTACAACTTTTCTATATTTGGCTAATTCGTATGTTATCGTACGACTTCACTCGTATGAATTCGTATGACTTTCATTACAGCCAATGACGTCGCTTAACATCGCTTCCATCTAATGTGCAAAATTACTTGCTTCTGTCACACACAGCAGATTCCTATCAGGTTTACACACTCTACTGATTGGTTAGGTTTAGATAAGGGGTTTGGGTAAGGGCATAATATTAATAAGCATGCCTTGATGCCTTGCAAACGAAATCATATGAAATAGCTAACTCATATAATATGTACGACTTTTCATGAGATCAGGTTGGATCTTGACAAATCGGAGAACAGTTTGTGAGCTTGTTGAGATCTATGCTAATCAGGGTTTGAAATGAACTTTTTGGCTCACTGGCCACTGTGGCTCGTAGTTTCCAAGGTCACTAGTCACTCAGCATTTTTACTAGCCAAAATCCCCTACCTCGCAAAAACTTATAAGGTTAACTGGAGACTGTAACTGCATGTATTTGTTTGGACATTTTATTTGAACAAGAATTATATTAGTTTAGCAGAACACAAGCCTAATGATTTAAGTCACCATTAAGATATCTGAAGGCAAACTTGACCAGTTAGAACAGGAGTGTTATAGATCAGGTCAATATCTGACCTGATCTATTTTTCCATAATCCATGGTAGTTTTTACCTCTTCATTACCATTGTTCTATATTGTTTAACAGTGGCATGTATAATGATAAGGCCAATAACACAGGTAAGAGCATAGATGGCTCCATATTACTGTGGTTATGTTAATATAGTCTTGATAGTCTTTTCTAAAAAAAAATAAACTAAGATTGGTTATAAAAAATAATAATAGCCTTAACACATTTAGAACCTATAACTACAATGTTCACAGTTGTAATAAAAATGAAGTGTAGTAGTTTATCCCTAATAGATTTGTAAAGGTTTCACCAGGAAGGAAGCGGGAAGCAGGTTGGCAGTCCAGGTAAATCAGCTTTTATTCAGCGTTCAGCTTCACAGACCAAGTATAGGCTTTTCAGCTTCATGCAACAAAGAGCAGGCTTTTCAGCTTCACGTAACACTAAACAGATTCTCAGACACAGACGTGGCTTTCAGCTACACGCAACTCTCTCTCTCTCACTGGCGTTCTCAGCAGCCTTTTTAAGCCCATCTCCATCATCACTGTAACGAGAAACAGGTGTTATGCATCATTAATAACCAGGTGATGGTCCTTACTGCTTCCTCTCTCCCCAGTGACAGACACACGACTACGTCCTCCACAAGATTTAATATGAATCTGTACAAGTTACAAGTTACAACTATTACTGCAGTGAAGAAATAATAATAATAATTTTAACCTTTTAGTATTTTAAAAACTTAAACTTAAAATTTGGATTTCTCCACATAGAGATTTATACTAGAAAGTTCTCAGTAGAATTCAAAGTCATAAGTTTTGTGCCCTCTGCCGGCTGCTGCTATTTCGAACTCTCTGTGCTGTCCCAGCGCTCTGGTTCTATCTCTGGAGCACGCTGATGTGTGCTGCAATGGTCATGCAAAAGCACACTTTGTTCGCCCTGCACAGATGTGCATGTAAGTTATGAGAGGAATGAATACCATTAAATTTGCTTCAGTAGCGTGGCTCCAAGTCGCCCGAATTTCAAAGAAATTTAAATGCAGGAAAAACTCTGAAAATGTCACCCACCAAAGTGGCTAGTAAAAGTGATGGAGTTACCCACCACTGCCGATTTTTAAACACATTTGGCAAGTTGGTGGGTGTTAATTTCAAACACTGATGCTAACAGAGAAGACACATGTGAGTTTTCTCTGGAGAGAAAGCAGGAACCGTAAGCAAAAATCTCATTACTGTCGAGAAGTAATTGAGATATTAGAATCTGCATTTGGGATTTTTCTTTCCTATTAGTCAGTAAAGGGTGACGACGTTGAAAATACTTTGTAATCATTTTATCAATTGGAAGTCAAGGTGTAATTCGTACAAAGCTCCTTATACAGCACCCTGGGTAATAACATGTCACTGGCATATCGGCAAGGTCATTCTACTAAAAGGTCTCTGGTAGAACATTGCACATGGCAAACGTGACAGAATCAATGGTATTAACAACCCTAATTTTCTTCCTAGGGAGAACGAAGAGAAACTACTCATGTCTTGCAGTTCAGCTGACCATGCATATGTGACAAGACTGTATCATATTAACATCTGTTTGCAATGTGGCGCTCTGGTTCGGACTATGGCTATCGTGTCCTGTCACCAGGATAGATTGATTTAAGCAAGTTTTGAAAGCAGCATCTCCTCTAAATCTTGGCTCCTTCAAAGAGGAAAAATACGTTTGTGCTGGACAGACAGCTGTCCCCAAACAATCACAACTGCCGATGTCAGGGGAGGAAAAAATAACATGTAGAAAGAATGCTGTGGATCTGTTTACAGAACTTTCAATAACCACAGAGATTAATTACATTCTTCCCCCACAAATAATCAATTAACATACATGCCAATAAAGTAATGTAAGTAGTCATTTTTAAGACTGGGCAGTCTCTGTTGAATGAGATGTTTGTGATTATTTTTCTGGCAATATAAAATGAAAGATACAGTGTAGTGATGTCCGATTCTTGAACGAATCATTCTTTTGAGCTGATTCTCAAAAAGTACCTGGTCGAGCTTGTTCACAACATCAAACCGAATCGAACTTTAGTTCCTGGTTGATGATGCAAGATGCACAGCTGAAGTACATGTACTGGCTATGCAGCACGTCAAACTGTCCGACTCAAAAAGAAACAAATGAGTCAGTCTCACTAACTGTCGAAGTTAACAGAGGATTTCCGAGGACTTGCAATGTGTTGAAATGTTAGTGGCAATAGCCGGATAAAACATTTATAAACCTAGAGATGTTTGTTTCTGTGTTATACATTGAATTATTTAAACTATTTGCAAATGAAGGTCTTGAGACTCAAGTATACATTTTTACTCAATTATGTTACTAATACAAATGATTAAAAATATATTAGTTTTCTAGTTGTGTTTGTATTTTTTACTTAGACTTAATGAATTGTGTAGCGAACTGTGATATCTAAATCTAAATTTCCTTAACTTATGTATCAGCAATAACATACTAAAACTAAACTAAATGCAGATGACTATTAGCCTGACACAGAGTTTGAAATGAACGAGTTGGACTCATACAGGCAGGCAGCTCTTACAAGTTACTAGACCGGTTATTGAACCAAAGAACCCATTCGAAATTAACAAATCAAACCTACAGGCAGAATCGAAAGTCAGCTATTCGGTCGTGTCTGACTCAAAAAGAACTGAATGAGCCAGTCCCACAAAAGGTCGAAGTTTGCCGAGGATTACCGAGGAGTCTGATGAGTGAGCTGCTGATACTATGAGCATGTGTGTACCGAGGCCTTGAATGAGCCAGGGGTGAAATTTAAGTTGATTTACTGACAAACAAAACGTACTGGAAATATGCTTAGGACTATAGTTTTATTAAATAAAATTTGTATTAAAACATGCCAAAACTTTCCAATCGAGAGATGTAAATGAATTTTACTACAGTTTATTATGCATGCAGATTATATTTTAAATTGTTATAAGATGAATCATGGTTTCTGGTGAGCTGATAAAGTTTATTCTCTTTATATGCTTTAGATACATAGAACATATCCACGTATGTACATTCGTGTCTGTATTGGGTACTTTAGGTGCAAAACTGTAATATAGAAAACTTATGCAAGATGTAATAAATATTTGTCCGTTGTATACGACATGCAGGATCACAGAATGAAATACTGATGACAATAAATGCCATTATTATTATAACTTAATTGAATAAAATGTAATAATCAGCGATATGCATTCACATATGGCTTTATTTAAATGTTTGAGCGTGAAAACCATGACTCCGGGATGTTAGAATTCCGTACTAGTGAAGTCATTACGTGATGACATAAAAGAACCGGTTTTTGAACCGGTTCAAGGAAAAAAACTGACTGAAAAAACCGGTTTGTGGAAATTAATCGGACTTCCCATCACTAATACAGTGTGAAGTTTTGAAAAAATAAACATTGATGTCAAACAGATTTCCGAATACACTCTTCATCTGCCACTGGTCAAACTAACTGATATTCCAGCCCAAAACTCAGGCCATTGGTTGAGCCAATTCACGTGTTTAGGGCTGGCCGGGCTGCTCAGACAAACAAAGCAATATTTAAAGTGTCATAGAGCCAAAAGTGGTTACACTGTTTGGGGAAATCTACCTATGAATGGTTTACTCATAACTGTGTCTGCATAGTAAGCTGGGATATAAGAAAGTATTTTAACATAAAAAAAAATTAAAAAAAATCCACACATCAGCACAAAGTTTTAAAACACTTTTTATTTTTATTAAGTTTCCTAAAGAGCATGTAATTAGACTATTAAAGAAATTCCTTGAGGGGTGTTTTAATAAAGCCTCTGATTTAAACTTTAGTAGCAAATGGAGTTGGTAAGTTTGATTCATGTCATTTCAAATACACCGAAATAAACGGTTTCAAAACTCTGATTCATTTGTGTTGGGTAAGTTATTCTCAAGTAATCAACTACAAATTACTAATTACTTCTCTAAAGTTGTAATCATATTAATTCATTGATTCCTCCAAGTAATTTCCTTTAGTGCAAATATGATCAACATTTAAGTACTTTTTAACTCTAAATCATTGTTTCTGGTCAGCAGCGGTATGTGCATGTGATGTAATCTTGTTGCCATGTGAGATATGCGAGAACTGACACACATGTGACACTCTGAAGAGCAGTGCTGTTTACAACTGAGTAGAAGGAATGTTGTACAGAAGCTTTGTTGGTTTAGATCTGTATTTGTATCTGTTTCTTTACTCACAATGCATTTGTTTGCTTATCCTGGATGTCTCAACCAAGAAAAGAACGTGAGATTACGTTCGTAAAATGGCAACGCGAATACGTGACACGAGAGACACACCATCACTCCACCCTCTCCTGAAGCTCCAGAAGTGATTGTTCATACTTAAAAACCACTTAAATATAGTTTTATTTTATTTTTTTCGCACAAAAGATGATTGTGTCGCTTTAGAAGACATTAATTTAACAGCTGGAGTCATATGGATGACGTTTATACTGACTGTCTGTGATTTTTGGGGCTTCAAAAGTCAAATAATTACCCATTTGCATTCTACTTCAACTTCATTGTCCCCACAGGGCAATTAACTGCACTACAGTGGCATGAAAAAGACAAAACATACATACAACACTCGACAAAATAATTAATAATGAGTAAAGTAAAATATGATATAAACAGCTTGCGGTGCACCGGCTCACTTATGGAACACAAATTCAGCAAATCAATTCATAAAAAAAGTCATAAATAGGGCGGAAGTATTACCTGTTCCTTTTGGAATTGAGCAAGGAGATGAGTGATAGGACAAATGAAAATGTATATCTGTTAGTAAAGGAACTCTATAGTGGGTACCCGATGACAAGGTCTGAAATCAGATTACTTTGTAATCAGATTACACCCAACAGCACTGGTGATCAAATTTTAGCAAAAATTTATGTAGGTAGGTATTGCTGTTTATAACTGTGCATTGTTATTTTGTTAACTTCTTTTGTTTGTTTGTTTGTTTGCTTTTTTAATTAAACATGTTGAAATGATGGTTCCTCTGATTGAAAAATGCCATTTCAGAGCAAGTACATATTGTAAATGTTATGACATATATCAAATATCCTCAAAAGGATGAAAAATATCAATAATTATATATTTTATATTTATATCATGTATATCCCAGCCCTAGTCATCTTTTTGATTGAATTTCATCTTGTTGCAGTTTCTTTATGGTGTATCCACCCTCACACATGGAGCTCTGCCCATGTTCCACATCAAAACAGTTGAATGCCTTTGCCTCAACGGAACAAGAGGGAAAGTCAAAGTACAGTACTTTCAGGCATTCCGATCTTGGGTTTGGCCCACCCCCCACACTTTCTGAAAACAGGACATTGTTAAAACAGAAACATTTTGCTTTTGGCATGAGAGGCTGCTCTCTCCCTGCATTCAACGGGGCCTGCAATTAGCATGGCCGGCTCCCCAGAACAAATATTCTCTACTGTAATCCTGCCAAGGCAGCACAGACAAAGCTCTATTGCAAGAATGCTTGGCATTTCCTTTAATGTGCTTTGGCTGAGCTGGGTCACAGAAAACCAACACTAACACAGATCAGAGTCCCATAGAGCAAAACTTCCTGTTCTCGCTCACTTTCTCTCTAAAACGCACACACTTTCTCAAAATAGAGGAAAGCCCTCACCCTCTCACCCTTATATAATACTTACATTCCTTTGCCACATTCTTTTTACCTGATACGGTTGTCAACAGGTTTTCATAGAAATGTCTTAGAAAATATGAAAATATGGCATTCAATTGACATTGAAAATATGGCATTCAAATTGGCATTCATATAATTGCCATTCATCCCAAGCCTGGAAAAAAACAAACAAACAGAAAGTGAAGAGTTTAAGACTTTTGGATCCCACTGTATGTGTATGTATATACAGTGTATATATACATATATATATATATATATATATATATCACAATTTCTACAGAATCTTTCTATTTCGATAGAAACCTCTGGCTAAATATCAAGTATATATATTTTCTAAAAGTAGTGCATCCATCCACTTACAGAATTACTGCAACCTCTGGGTCAGAGGGCTAAACTGGAGCGGTGCAAGACTACCATTCACCTCCATGTTAATTTCAAATACAGGCTCTCTAAAAGAGTAGCAGCACTTTCCCAACATTTCCTTTACTGTCGTTTAGCCCAGTCATTTCACAATGACAGTAAAATTGCCCTGAATAACCAAGATCCACACACTCAGAAGTCTTGGTTAATCTAGAGAAGACTGTAAGTTTAATAGTCAAACGCACTCGATGAAAAGTGTCAGACAAGTTGAAACTTTGCCACCCAGATTTTTCTATGTAAACATGCACTAGACAGACGTCTTTGACCATTGCCATGTGTCTTGTGCCACTTTTAAAAGATGCTATGTCAAGTTATACTGTAACTTCTAAAAGAAGACCCCCATTCTGCGTCTTGCTGTTTTGTGTATAAACAAGTCCAAATGCACGTATTCTTGCAACCACCTGTACTATTTTAAAATGTTGGCCTATGTGAACATCCACAAGATGGGCGTCTTGTGATGTGCACCACGTTTTAGGAGCGAAACATGTGAAACTTCTAAAAACGCATCTTGTTCTGCTCCATTCCATTGCTGATTGGAAAAATTGCACAAGACTTCACAGAACTTCTTCAGTGTGTCTGTTATCAGAAGCTCAGCTAACAGAGCTACTCCATTAAAATAATGGAAATAATGGTTTGAAATGTTAGATTAAATAGATTAAATAGATAAAAAGATTACATTTTAACTGTATTTGGGAGAAACAGTGCCCCGTTTCGCGCTTTTTTCTTTTATGACTTATTTGCTTTTTTTTTTATCACAATTTTTTTTACACAATGATAGTGATTGATGCATGTCGTCATGAAATCAGAGACCCTGCCCTCGAAATCAGAAAACAAGTGTCAGAGGAAATGCATTTGAGCGACTAGGTGTAAACAGCAATGCATCTTGCCTGACCACATGTGATCGGATCACCCAGGAAGCTTCTTAATGCCAGGTTTAAATAGGGCCTAAGACACAATGTACTGTAAATGGGATCACCCAAGTCACAACCAGGTGTAAACAGGACCTTAAGGTCAATTTTGTCATCTTCCCATCATGTCTGTCAATGATTTACTGATGAACATTTTTTTTTTACATGAAGAGAAAATCTACTTAGACATGAAAGGTCAACATATTATTAGAGTTCTATTGGGCATTGATTTCTTGAAGTAGCAACAGTAGTGAAGAATATGGATGTCATTTGGGAACCTTGAAGAGGGCAGTACAACACTACTATCAATCTCCACTCCCCTTTCAGGAGACCCTCTCATCACAGTACCAACTAAAGAAATCCTCGAGGTCACACAGCACAGCTCAAACTGGGGCCTGTTCTCATCCGCCACTGATAATAATCAATACCACTAATCTACTCAACATTCGCCCTTGTGTCTGCCAGCCTCCAGTAAATACAAAACATTCCTCTAGGTGGAAGGACTTTTTTTGTCAGGTGAATAAAGTGAACGACCTCAGAGAATGAGCACATTTGAACTGATTGTGATTTGGTCGCATGTCCAGTCATTTAAATGCAGTTCTGTCTCTCTCCTCCGCCAACAACGCAAAGAGAGGAGTGGAAGTGGGAGCGTGTGATGAAGTTTAATCATATTACGGAGACAGCTCCACTTCTATGTGACAGAAACAATTGTTTAATGTAAAATCAATAAGATCTTGCAATGTCTGCCGACTCTAGACACAAAAGATGGCCAGGTTGATGAATCACGACAGTAATGTTTTCTTACGCAAATGATAACTGCTGAGCGCATACCATTACAGCAGTGCAAAACATGTGCCTTGGCCCCCGCTCCTGCACGGCACTGAACACAAACAGATGTATGAAGAGATCTGGAGGAAAAACAACTTTACGCAACAGCCAGAAAACGGATCACATTCTCAAGAACAAAAAGTGTATTATATCCTGTTACCTGGCACCCCCACTTTGGTGAGGAACGGGGTAAATGACATACACAAAATAATAGGTTTACTGCTCATGAGTCCCTCTGACTACACACATAATCAAGCAACTTTAGAAAGCTAACACTTGAGACTTTACTATGAAATCTTCAGAATTACTCCATGTGTTACTAACACAGAGAAAACAAAATCATATTTCATACTTATTATGAAATAAATACACAATGCTGTGGGATAGACACATAAAAACATAACAGTCTAAAGCCCTAAGTCTTACTAAGCTATGTTTCAAATTTGAAGGTGATACTAGCAAAAATGAGCTTTCTGTAAGCCTTTATCTAAGTGCTTGTCTGGGTGCCTTTCGGAAAAGGCCAGTGTTGTCAAGGAGACTGAGCGCGCGTGTTTGAATCTTCCAATGAGAAGTGTTCTCTCTTATGAAATGACATGATAATTTATGTGAACTATCAACACCCACATATTGCCGTATTTGTAATTTCATGTCCTCATAAATTAGAGCCCAACCGATATGTTTTTTTTTTTTAGACCGATACCGATTTTAGAGAGGGAAAATTCACCGATTACTGATAAAGCAAATTTTTGAGCTGGAATGAAAACAGACCTTTTCTATGTGGATTTTGCACCGATTTGCACCGATATGACTATGCAAAGGTACTCAGAAGGCTGCTTTCTTAAATATTTTTATTAAAGAATATTTTACATTATTATTATACATTGTCAACAAATTCTAGAAATGAATACTATGAAAATAAAGAATAAATAAAAATACAATAAATAGCTTAATAAACATCAGTAATGTATGTTTAGTATAAGTCAATTGCTGAACATTTAAATAAATAAAAATACAATAAATAGCTAAATAAACATCAGTACTGTTTAGTGTCAGTCAAATGTTGACCATTAAAATAAAGAATAAATAAAAATAAAATAAATAGCTAAATAAACATCAGTACTGTTTAGTGTCAGTCAAATGTTGACCATTAAAATAAAGAATAAATAAAAATAAAATAAATAGCTAAATAAACATCAGTACTATTTAGTATCAGTCAAATGCTGACCATTAAAATAAAGAATACATAAAAATAAAATAAATAGCTAAATAAACATCAGTATTGCTGTTTAGTATCAGTCAAATGCTGACCATTAAAATAAAGAATACATAAAAATAAAATAAATAGCTAAATAAACATCAGTATTGCTGTTTAGTATCAGTCAAACGCTGACCATTAAAATAAAGAATAAATAAAAATAAAATAAATAGCTAAATAAACATCAGTACTGTTTAGTATCAATCAAATGCTGACCATTAAAATAAATAATAAATAAAAATACAATAAATAACTAAATAAACATCAGTACTGTTTAGTATCAGTCAAATGCTGACCATTAAAATAAAGAATAAATACATATAAAATAAATAGCTACATAAACATCAGTATTACTGTTTAGTATCAGTCAAATGCTGACTATATTAATACTGCCGAGACAAGAGATAAAAGCGTCAGCGGTGTTACACTGTATTCTGCTATACAAGTTTAGGGAAAACTTTCAACGGTGGAAAACCAGACTTTTAAATATTACATTTTATAAATGCAATGACTGGAATTGTTCGGTTGAAGGGGGTACCAAACTGTATTTGGTACATTATATGTTCTGAAAAAAAGTTTTCTTATCTGCGCATATCTGTAAAATATACGCCGATACCGATATATCGGTGAAAGGCTAATATCGGCCGATAATATCATAAATTACAACTCTCTAGAGTGCTATTGGTAGATTTTTTTAACCGAACAAATTTGCCTATGAATGAACAGACGTCATCAGAAATGGCTGTTCTCATGCGCTATTTTCTAAAACTATGAAGCCAGTTTTATTCAGAAAACATCAGAGGTGCAATACTGCTGTTCCAGACACTCTACTAAACGCATTTATACGGTTTGTTTTATCGAAGGGCATGTTAGATACGCATAGTTTGTCGAATAAAAAGGATGACGTCATCATGTTTACCGAATTTCATGATGTAAACAATGGAAGTTCTATGGATTTTTATACAAGTTCGCGTGTTTTGGGGCAAAGATTTACTATGGATGTCGTGCAATGGACTACTGCAGTCAAAACAGATGGATGTCATTATTGCTTGATCAAAATCTACATTGCCATAACATAAGCAAGGTAAGGACTTCCTGCTTTGTTGTTGTGTTGTCTATTGTGCACTCTTTACACAAAATAAGAAATCATCAGCTGAAAGTCATTTAGATTGATCAATGCCTTCAATGGAAGGAATCTGCAGCCTTAGATCTTTTAAATGGTGTATTGGTTGACCAGGTTACTTAATAAAGCGATACAGTACACATGTGCTGAATGTAAACAATTGAAAACACAAGGCCGCCCACGGCCTTCGGGAATAAACTAGATATTGGCCAACTAGGTGTTTCAACATGCCCTATTAAAAGATATTGACGTTATTATGTTGCTTTGTGCTAGTATTGAGAAAAAAAAATATATTTTTACACTCATAACTGCATTAATACTTTTAGATCTTCAGATTAGTGGTGGCAACTTAAAAATATATGAAAAAATAAAAATAACAAATAAAACAGTTACTGACATTAACTGAAATTAAGTTTCTATTAGACAAAACATCTCTGCCAAATTATGACAACTCAACACATAGACAGCCAAAACAACACCCCCGAACTAGACACAACATCAAAATAAACAAGTGACAACAGCATAACAGACATCAACTCTAAACCAGCAGTCAAAACAACAAGACAGGCACCTATTAGTACAACAAAACACAGGGAGAAAATCTTCAAAATAGCCACCGCCTGCTTTGGAGTTGACAAAAAGTACACCTGCCGCAATATAACAACAAGGGCCAGCCCCCGTTGCTAAGACTGTTGTGATAACAAGCCTGTGTTTTGGTGTTTAATTGCCAGTGTGCCACCAGCTCAGACTGAACGCACAGGCATGCTCAGAGAATTCAAGCAAGTATCCATCAGGGAGCACATTTTTCAACGCAACATTTGCATTCTGATAGCTCTAAAAGGAGCCTTATCAGCTTCCAGTAAATCAGCTTGTTTGTTTGTTTAATCACAGGCTTCTGAAAAACCTGTCATATAAGCAAGACGGGGTGAAGAAAAAGAGGAAAATACTCTTTCACTAACCCACCCTTTTCAAATGAAAAAGAATTAGAACAAACAACCAAATAAAAAAATAAATAAAAAACATTGCACCAGGGATTTGAAACACGTTGTTATGCAGTGGCTTAAAGAAACTAACAGGTCACAGTAAAACTTTTGCAAAACATTTTGTTTGGGGTTCATAATTTAGTTTGAACAAGGACACAAGAATCGTTACAAGGACTTGGGACATACGGTGCATTTGCATAAAATACAATAAAAAACGCACCACAATTAAACATCAATACACATTGACTGAGGCTGACATTCTCATCTTTTATTAATATCCATTCATATAAATTAGTTCAGAGGTTAAATCACCCCTTCATTGATGCTGAAAATTAGTGCTTGGATTGATTACGCTCTGAATATCTCAAAACTAATAAAGGAAGCTTATTCCAATTAGCAGAGTAAATTGCTGATAATTATGGCTTAAGAATGTATCATAGCCTTGATATCCTTAAAAATGTGTGAGAGTTTCATGAAATTAAGCTGAAAACACTTGGATGCACTGCAGAAGAAACAGCTTAAACCAGCCTGAGGTGGTTTAAGCTGGTCAGGCTGGTCTCCCAGCCTGGCCAAGCTGGTGTTAAGCTGGTGTAGCTGGCCAGAAAGCTCTTCTGCCTGCCTGACCAGCTGACAAGTGTCCAAAAACCCTCAAAAACCAATCTGTCCTGCTGGAGACCAGCAAAGACCTTTTAAGCTGGCTTTTCCAGCAAGCTTGGGACATATCGCTCATTGAAAGAGTGGCTATGCTCACAAAATCAAACAATCTGCAGTTCAAATGCATACTTTAAAGACTAAACCAATCAAAAATGCATTAACCAGCAAGATAAAATTGTGAATACTGCAGAAAAGAATGCACATGTATGTACAAGTCTATTTTAATAATAGGGATGAGCACGAGTACTCGAGCACTCAGGTACTTGGACATGGCAGCAATGATCAATCATGAAAACGAAATCCAGTGACAGTTACCTGACAACTAAACACAAGTGTGTCAAAGAGGAAGCTTATTTTTAATTTTGAGATTGATTACGTTGTGATTTTGAGGGGTACATTGATTATCAGAGACGTATCATAGCAACCAAACTGATATACGACACTGCAATGCTATTGTTACAATAATCAAAAGAGAATGTAATTAACCGTGTTTTGAACACCTGTCTCTGCAAATTATCATTTAATGCAAGAACTTTGACTCATTAATGGACATTATTTAATAAAAGGGAATGTTTGTCACTGACCGTAAACCTCCCTGCCCTGGGTGGCGTCATATTTGCGTGATGTAACACACCTGCATCTCGACGAAGTGAATGAAGATTTCCGCATGAGTTTCTGAGTTAGATGTCCGATATAAAGTGTCATTTCGTTGCACTTTCCCCAGTTGAAAGGTGGAAATTCCGACTCTCCGAGTTGAATGGAACGCTTCATGACTCACAGCAACAACAATACGAAGCATCGAGGCTTTCCCCACAACAGCGAACACTTGGACGCACGCACACACACATGCACACACACACGCGCGCATACACACACACACACACCGGCAGTATGGCAGTAGACTCAACGCGCTGAAGCAACGCACATACAGCAGGCGAGTGTTTCAAACACTTTGACAGAGTGCAGCCAATGGAACAGAATGCAGCATCTTCAAAACTGAACTTCAACTTAACACGCATATTAAAAACGCGATAGTTATTGCGTCTCCTGATAAGCCAAATGCGATTTGAAAATAGACGGTTCATACAGTCACTAAAAAAACTGGTGTGCACTTACAAAGATTACTATGGTAACCTGAAGGAAGAACACACAGACGTGCATTGTGCACATTCTTTCCGAGCATCACATAATGACAAAATATGATGCATTATATTTTGATTATGCAATCTTTTGTACATTTTATAACATTTTATTTTATTATTTTATAACAACCTATAATGATGAATAGACAATACACTGGAACAACAAGACACAAGGCAGCAGCTCTAAATGTTTGTCAGACATGTTATTATATATAAAGTTATGAACATGTCATTGCCCCTCAAGTACTCGACGAGTACTCGAGTAATTAGTCCGAGTACTCGAGTAGACAAAATGACCAAAATGCCCATACCTATTTAATAAGGAAGCAGACAAAGAGAGAGAGAGAGAGATAGAGAGATAAAGAGAATGGAAAGCGAAGTAAGAGTCGCACCTTCAATCTTCTGCAAGGCCTTATGACAGGCTTCCTGACTTGCGAACTCAAATGGGTTGTTGCATGTTCGCACACTGTCACATTCACACTTCCCATCAATGATGTTACAGCCCGTAACCAGGTTTTCATTGCATGGCTCGAAGCCCAAGAGTTGGTCGTCATCCCAGTTTTCATCTGAACAAGAGTGAAAGAGAAACACATATCAAGTAACAAAAAACTTGTAATAATAAATACCCAGTTGAACTGCATTTTAAGATTCAGAAACAGACCTGGTACATTTTCATGGTATCATTAAGCTAGTGGGTTCGCCAAAGCAAAGAGGTCTGGTGATGCTAGTGTAATGAGGCTACTGAATACTAGAAAGGAGCACGTGGTCAATTAAATATGAATTTAAGAAGCAAGGGGTACCGTAGAAGCTCAGAAATTGAAGAGAATGGAAAACTGCAAAATTGCATTGCAAAATAATAATAATAATAATAAAAAAATAATATATATATAAACTCAGCAAAAAAAGAAACGTCCTCTTACTTTCAACTGCTTTTATTTTTAGCAAACTCAACATGTGTAAATATTTGTATGAACATAAAAAGATTCAACAACTAAGACATAAACTGAACAAGTTTCACAGACATGTGACTAACAGAAATGGAATAATGTGTGCCTGAACAAAGGTGGGGGGGGGGGGGGGGGGGTAACAGTCAGTATTTGGTGTGGCCACCAGCTGCATTAAGTACTGCAGTGCATCTCCTCCTCATGGACTGCACCAGATTTGCCAGTTCTTGCTGTGAGATGTTACACCACTCTTCCACTAAGGCACTTGCAAGTTCCCGGACATTTCTGGGGGGAATGGCCCTAGCCCTCACCCTCCGATCCAACAGGTCCCAGACGTGCTCAATGGAATTGAGATCCGGACTTTTCGCTGGCCATGGCAGAACACTGACATTCCTGTCTTGCAGGAAATCACACACAGAACGAGCAGTATGGCTGGTGGCATTATCATGCTGGAAGGTCATGTCAGGATGAGCCAACAGGAAGGGTACCACATGAGGGAGGAGGATGTCTTCCCTGTAAACGCACAGCGTTGAGATTGCTTGCAATGACAACAAGCTCAGTCCGATGATGCTGTGACACACTGCCCCAGACCAAGGACCCTCCACCTCCAAATTCATCCCGCTCCAGAGTACAGGCCTCAGTGTAATGCTCATTCCCTCGACGATAAACGTGAGTGCGACCATCACCCCTGGTGAGACAAAACCGTGACTCGTCAGTTAAGAGCACTTTTTGCCAGTCCTGTCTGGTCCAGTGAAGGTGGGTTTGTGCCCATAGGTGACATTGTCGGTGATGTCTGGTAAGGACCTGCCTTACAACAGGCCTACAAGTCCTCAGTCCAGCCTCTCTCAGCCTATTGCGGACAGTCTGAGCACTGATGGAGGGATTGTGCATTCCTGATGTAACTCGTGCAGTTGTTGTTGCCATCCTGTACCTGTCCCGCAGGTGTGATATTCGAATGTACCGAGCCTGTGCAGGTGTTGTTACACTTGGTCTGCCACTGCAAGGATGATCAGCTGTCCTTCCTGTCTTCCTGTAGCACTGTCTTAGGTGTCTCATAGTACAGACATTGCAATTTATTGCCCTGGCCACATCTGCAGTACTCATGCCTTCATGTAGCATGCCTAAGGCACGTTCATACAGATGAGCCGGGACCATGGGCATCTTTCCTTTGGTGTTTTTTAGAGTCAGTAGAAAGGTCTCTTTAGTGTCCTAAGTTTTTATAATATTGACCTTAATTGCCTACCGTCTGTTAGTGTCTTAACGACGGTTCCACAGGTGCATGTTTATTAATTGTTTATGGTTCGTTGAACAAGCATGGAAAACATTGTTTAAACCAGTAGTTCTCAAACTGGGGGCCACCAGATGGCGCCAGGGGGGCCGCATCGAAATTCTAGAACATTAATAATTTTACCTGTATGTAAATCAGGATTGTCAACCTTTGAACTATGATGTACATAAAAATGAGAAATATTAATAAATTAAATCAATTATACACAGTACACTAAGCTGCAACATCACCAAACACAGACATCCATTGATATACTGTACAGTGTACAGTACTGCTAACCACACACTGATAAAACCTAAGACTATTTAAAATGGATATGTTTTTAGATAGAGGATGTAGTCTCTCAGCTGAAAAACGTAATAAAGAAGAGCCTAGCATGAAAAAACTAAATTGAGAAAAATTTATGACTCGTACATAAAATATGATTTCATGGAATACAGTGACGGCAGACCATAGTGCACGCTGTGCTTGAAGATTTTATCCGTTGAAGCGCTGAAACCATATAAACTCAACTGACATCTCACAACAATTCATCAAATAAAACTGAGGATTTTTTTCCAGAGAAAGAAAGAATATGTAAAGCAAAAGGTATGACTGACTAACATCACGACAATTCCCAAGAAAGCACAGCAAGCATCTTATCTTGCAGCCCAGCTAATAGCCAAATGTAAAAAGCCGCACACGATTGGGGAGGAATTAATACTTCCAGCAGCAGTGGATATGTGCAAAGTGATGGTCGGGGAGGAGGCTGCAAACAAGATTAAATCCATACCACTGTCCAACGATACAGTTGGCAGACTGATCAAGGACCTCTCTTTTGATGTGAAATCTCAACTGACTGAAATATTGCGATCGTGTGAGCAGTTCGCGCTTCAGCTTGATGAATGCACTGACATAGGCAGTGCAGCGCAGTTGTATGTTTGATATTCATGGGATGGTAAAATTTTGGAAGATATTTTATTTTCCAAAGAACTCAAGGGGAGAGCTACAGGTATGGACATTTTCAAAATGTTGGACACTTTCATGGTAGACGAACATCTGAGTTGGGAAAAGTGTGTGTCTGTTTGCGCTGATGGTGCGGCAGCAATGACTGGGCACAAGAGTAGAGTTATCACCTGAATTCAAGCCGTAAATCCAAAGATCGTAGCCACTCACTGTATGCTTCATCGTCAAGCACTTGCATCAAAACCAATGGCACCTGACTTGCATGATGTGTTGGAAGCAGTAGTTTCTTTTTAACTTAACTTTGTTAAGTCAAGACCAATGAAGTCACGTCTCTTCGCAAAACTATGCACGGAGATGGGGGCATCTCATGATCGGCTACTGTTCCATTTGGAGGTGCGGTGGCTCTCACGCGGGAAAGTTTTGGAGCAAGTGTTCGAATTGAGACATGAGCTCCATGACTTTTTGAAAGCACATAAACCTGACCTTGCAGACATTTTTAGTAGTCTCAATGGACTTAATCTGTCTATTCAGGGATCTTATTCCACAATATTGGAGGCAAGTGACAAAATTATTGCATTCAGGAGAAATATTGATCTGTGGATACGTAAACTACAAACAGGCATCACTGACATGTTTCCAAATCTATCTGAATTTTTGGACTCAAACATTATGGGAGTGGACTTCATGCTCGACACTGTTAACACTCACCTCACCTCACTCAATGAACATTTCAGTCACTACATCAGAGACATTGACATGGAGAAATATGACTGGGTTCGAGATCCCTTTTCTTGTGATGTGATGGCCAGTGGCTGAGGATGAACTTTTGGAATTATCCAATGATCGCTCTCTCAGGATGAGATTTAATCAGCAGACCCCGGCGGAATTTTGGCCCATGGTTGAAACGGAGTACAAGGAGGTTGCTCTTCAGGCCATAAGAATATTGTTGCCTTTCCCAACCACAAATCTTTGTGAGACATCTTTCTCAGCCATGATGACAATAAAGACAAAATACACTGCACGGCTTAATGTGGAAGATGACTTGAGAGTTTGCCTGTCACCAATAACACTCAGAATTGATAAGCTCTGCAAAGAAAGACAGTCTCACCCTTCCCACTAAGACAGGCTGTGTGCTTTTGTACAGAAGTTGTTATTAAATTGATGTTCCTGCATTGCATAATTTATTTTGAAAATATATTTTAAAGCTATTTCTTTTGAGTAGACATATTTTATTTGTTTCATGGCAAAAAATATAAATAAAATAATAATAATAATAATTCAAATATGCGTTCCAAGTTGCAAACAAAACCACTGAGCCACTGACATTTTACTACAGTGCTTAAAAAACTACTATTTTTGTCAAAACAGTTTTATGACAATCTGTTCCGTTTTATGAAATATAGAATTTATCATAAATTCTGTGTAATCAAACATCAGAGAAATAAGGCTACCAACCAGCAGAATTGATGTTCCAGCATTGTATAATTTAATATGTTTTTGGTTTAATTAAAATTGTAATTGTAATTGTTTGAGATTGATGTGGGGGGGGGGGGGGGGGGTTGGTTGCACAAAGGGATGCACCCTACTCAAGGGGGGCCTCATGCTGAAAAAGTTTGAAAACCACTGGTTTAAACCCTTTACAATAAAGATCTGTTAAGTTTTTTTTATTTATTTTTTTATCTTTAAAATACAGTGTCCTGAAAAAGGGACGTTTCTTTTTTTGCTGTGTTTGTATACATTGGCAGCCAAAAGTTTGGAATAATGTACAGATTTTGCTCTTATGGAAAGAAACTGGTACTTTTATTCACCAAAGTGGCATTCAACTGATCACAATGTATAGTCAGGACATTAATAACGTGAAAAATTACTATTACAATTTGAAAAAAAAAACTTCTTAAACTACTTCAAAGAGTCCTCATCAAAAAACCCTCCACGTGCAGCAATGCCAGCTTTGCAGATCCTTGGCATTCTAGCTGTCAGTTTGTCGAGATACTCAGGTGACATTTCACCCCACGCTTCCTGTAGCACTTGCCATAGATGTGGCTGTCTTTTCACCATACAGTCTAGCTGATCCCACAAAAGCTTAATGGGGTTAAGATCCATAACACTCTTTTCCAATTATCTGTTGTCCAATGTCTGTGTTTCTTTGCCCACTCTAACCTTTTCATTTTGATTTTCTGTTTCAAAAGTGGGTTTTTCTTTGCAATTCTTCACATAAGGCCTGCACCCCTGAGTCTTCTCTTTACTGTTGTACATGAAACTGGTGTTGAGCGGGTAGAATTCAATGAAGCTGTCAGCTGAGGACATGAGAGGCATCTGTTTCTCAAACTAGAGTCTCTGATGTACTTATCCTGTTGTTTAATTGTAAATCTTGTCTTCCACGTCTCTTTCTGTCCTTGTTAGAGCCAGTTGTCCTTTGTCTTTGAAGACTGTAGTGTACACCTTTGTATGAAATCTTATTTAATTTTTTTGGGCAATTTCAATCATTGTATAGCCTTCATTCCTCAAAACAATGATTGAATGATGAGTTTCTAGTGAAAGATGTTTCTTTTTTGCCATTTTTTTTATTTATTTTTTTTATTAACAATTTTTATTGATTCCATTCATAAGACAAACAAACACAACATAAAATACGTAATCAATTATAGACATTAAACCCCTCCCCACGAACATTACCCCCACCCGACAGAAACACGCACTACAGTGGTCACCAACAATTAGAACATAAAAATAAAAACAATTTAAAAACATTTTAAAAAAAATTCTTTAAAAAAACAAGAATGCACATACACATCTAAACTAGAAATCCCTCTCCACTGCCCCTCCCCGCCTCCAAAAAAGCCAAATATCCACCCCACTTCCTATCAAACAAATCACCTCCTCGAATGCTGCCACCCCGCCCATCTCCCCACACCACTCCCAAAATGAGGGTGCCCCAGCCGACTTCCACCCCCTGAGGATGATTTGTCTGTCGATCATAACTCCGGCTAGGACCCAACTTTTTAAATGACTATCCCCAATATTAATGACTACCCCATCGCCTAAGATACAGAGTCTGGGGCAAAATGAAAATTGAGTGTCCAATACGTCACACATAAAGCTCTAAACCCTCAACCAAAATTCTTGGATCTTAACACATCCCCAAAAAATATTGGTTGTGTCCCCGTCTTCTGATTGGCATCTCCAGCAGGTGGGTGTGTGTTTAAGACCAAGCCTATACAATCTAGAGGGGGTCCAATAGACTCGATGTAAATTCTTAAATTGTATCAGACGCACCCTTGCATCTCTAGATGTAGACTTGACGTTTTTTAGAATCCTAGCCCACACTTCCTCCTCCAATACCAAGTTTAAATCTTTCTCCCATAATCTCTTAAGAGAAGTTGAAGCTCCGTTCCCCAGACTCTGAATTAACAGGGAGTAATATACTGATGAGGTGGAAGCGACAAATGAGCCAAATGTCTGAGACCAAAAGCATAATAATAAAACAAAATCTTGGGTAGGTCTAGCCCACCTTTGTCAATCGGCCTATTTAACTTATTGAAATGTAATCTGTGACACTTACCATTCCAAATGAAGGACTTTGCTATGCTATCAAATTGCTTGAAATAAGAGAGGGGGACATCTACAGGGAGAGATTGTAGCCGGTAGTTGAATTTTGGAATACAATTCATTATAATAACATTAACCTTCCCAATCATAGATAAATGTAGTGAAGACCACCTGCCCACATCGCTCAAAAACCTTTTTATTAAGGGGTCAAAATTAACTTTAACTAAATCACACAAATTTGCTGGGAATAAAATGCCCAAATACTTAATGCCCTGTTTGGGCCACTGGAAGGCGCCCGGCTGAAAAGCCATTACTGGGCAAAATATTCGGATTTAGACCAATTGACCAATTGAAGGAATTAATAATTCTGTGAAGGCAAGGCATAGATCTAATGGGGTCAGAGACGAATAATAAGATATCATCTGCGTAAAGCAAAAACTTATGTGCCATACCTCCCGCCACCACCACTGGAAAATCATCTTCCTTTCTTATCGCAGCTGCTAATGGTTCCAGGGCAAGACAGAACAATAATGGGGAAAGAGGGCAACCAAACAGAAAATAACTTTCCTTCTTTTTATGGGGTGCCCAAACCCATTCACATTCCACGTGGAGAGAGACAATCCACTCATACTAACATCTGACATTTTGACATATTAGAAAAATAGATTGTGTGTCAAAAATACAATTATAAAGACCACATTCCACATTAGTGCACCAATCAAACCCCGAACTTCCCCCCGAACCAAACAAACAGAAAAAAGAAAAACATGCGCATTAACCCCGTGCACGACAGCGCGGGGTTAATACGCATGCTTTTCTTTTTTCTGTGTAGGCGTCCATCCCTCTAAATTCAAACAGTCCATGTACGCCTACGAGAGCCCCCGCAACAACTTTGCCATCGGATTGCTCAAGTCTGGTGTTTCTATACAAACTTTGTAGGACAGAATTAAACAACAGAAGATAATCTATAAATCAAACTCCAGCCAATAGGCGGGATAAACACAAAGAATGTGTAGGTTCATCCACAACCCTATCCCAAAGGAGTGCTGCTCACAAAAAACCAGCACAAAAAGAAATAAAAAAGGCGCTCAGCTTCCTCAGACGATCAAGTGGATGTTCAGTGAGTCGGTTCACTTGGTTGCAACATGAGAACCACAAAATAACTTACTCAGTCAATTGACTTTATGAAGTACATTGCTTGCTGGGGACATGTAAATACTTTACGGCCATCCTTAGTATATATTCAGGTCGTCTACGAGTCATTTAGCACCAGGTTCTCCACAAACGTGTGGTGCGTGATGGGAGAGGGGCAGCACTCATCCGGTCGTGCACAAGCCCCGTCTCGAATGGCTCTCCTCACCGGGCCCTCGCGGACAGGCTATCCTGGGCCAATCAGAGTCCCACGGCGCTGCGGTATCATTACGTTTAGGGGGGATTCTGACTTAGAGGCCTTCAGTCATAATCCCACAGATGTTAGCTTCGCACCAGTGGCTCCTCAGCCAAGCACATACACCAAATGTCTGAACCTGCGATTCCTTTCGTACTGAGCAGGATTACTATGGCAACAACACATCATCAGTTGGGTAAAACGAACCTGTCTCACGACGGTCTAATAGTATCTATTCGCATGGCGTCACGTGACTCCCCCTTTTTTTGCCCTTTTTGACCTAATATTGACCTTAAGACATGCCAGTCTATTGCATACTGTGGCAACTAAAAAACAAACACAAAGACAATGTTAAGCTTCATTTAATGAACCAAATAGCTTTCAGCAGTGTTTGATATAATGGCAAGTGATTTTCTAGTACCAAATTAGCAATTTAGCATGATTACTCAAGGATAAGGTCTTGGAGTGATGGATGCTGGATATGGGGCCTGTCTAGGTTTGATAAAAAAATTATTTTTTTCAAAAAGTGATGGTGCTGGTTTTTACATCAGTAATGTCCTGACTATACTTTGTGATCAGTTGAATGCCAGTTTGGTGAAATAAAGTACCAATTTCCTTCCGAAACAGCAAAATCTGTACAATATTCCAAACTTTTGGCTACCAGTGTATATATACAGTATTTTTTATAACTGCTTACGTTGGTATAAATTTTTACAATAAGGTTCTACTCATTAACATTAGTTAATGCATTAGGTATCATGAACTTACAAGGATCAGTATATTTTTTACAGCATTTATTAAGCTTAAATATTTATCAATGTTAATTTACAATACAATTGTTCATTATTACTTCATGTTAGTTCATAATGTAATAACTAACGTTAACATATACAACTTTTAATTTAAAACATTTATTAATACAGTTTACGTTGAAATGAACATTAACCAAGATTAATCAGTGTTGTAAAACATTGTAAATTCATGTTAACTAATGTAGGTAACTACTGTTAACAAATACAACCTTATTCCAAAGTGTTACCAAAATATTCCTCTAGCACAAATGACACAAAACGATTCATGAGAATGACCCAGTCTTGTTATAAAGAATTTTTGTTTCTCCATTCCTGGCCTCTCTTTACTTACAAGATAAGATAAATTGTGGCAGAGAGCACACATTTTCATAAGACGTGACTATTTGCCAGCAGCATTATGAAGTCTTATTTACAGTGCAAACACACATTGCTGATACAAGCGCTGGTATTTCAGCCCACTGCATGTTAGCCCTATTATTGTGCGTGCATGTTTGTGTGCTTAGAATGGATAAATACACAAAGACAGGTGCATACTAAGTACTTGTTCATGCATGTAGATGCATTTTCATGCATGTAATTTGTGTATTTTTGTCTCTGAACAATGCGGCCCGCGTGTCAATAAATAAAGGGCCTTTCGCGCCCTTTATTGTATTAACTCTTGTCATTCAGACAGTGTTTCTCTAAGAACTGTCTTTTTGTAGCATGGGAGCTCATAAAATTTGTTAGATTAATTCAATCTTTTTGATGAATCATTGAAAGAACTGGCTTATAAGAATCATTTGTTCAAGAATCAGACTTCACTGTAGTGAAACTATAGAAACACTGTGTTGAGTCCGAGCTGTTTCTGCAGAAACCTGGCTTTGCACTATGAAGAATCCTAGACTATAATGGTGTTTAGCAGAAATTATACAACATAAACTACTCAATGACTTTGTATTGTAGCTATAACTTCTCAACCCCTGGGTGGGTCACTTAAAATGCACTGAGGATAAATAAGTCATGGAAAAACACTCTCAGAGCCACCCGCCCTATGCATGTTCACTGCTGGGTCAGTCGTGTGTTTAGCCACTGGTGATACAGCTGCACACTTATAAGGGAAGCGGCTCAGTGCTATGGCCTTTAGGTCGCCAGGATAAGATGGGAGTGATTACAGCTGTACTGCAGACAGCCCAAACTGTGGGCTGTGAGGACACAAGGGTTACGTTCACACAGTCAGTGTTTGAAATTGACAAACTACTAACTGGTGTGACTCTCGATTGCTGTATGAATGTAGGCAAAGTCTCTATCACTTTCCTGCACTGGCAAAACATAAGTAATTGTAACTGCATTTTTGTAAGGGAACTGTGAGTGTCATCTGCAAATGATCAAGGACTGGAAACTGATGTTCAAAAGCCCTTGTGCTTGTTGTTTTCACCAAAGCCATGAGGGTGAGATCCCTGAATAGCTGCTGTCAACAGTTGATTCTTCTGTAATTAAGCATGGCTCTCCAGACTAGCCCTGGGTCATTTAGCAGGGTGAGGAGGATTGAGTCCCCTGTCAAACAATGTTGCAAGTGGCCTGGCATAGGGTTCAAATGATAAACACATAGCAGAGGTGTGAACCACACACCAGGATTCAGACAGGCACAACCACATGCAGCATTATGTTGCCTTTAAGCCCTCCAAGGAAGTTTCTACTTAAGAGCTTGGAAATCATAATTACAATTTGGTCTCATAGAATGACATTACTATACCTTTATTTTTAAATAATCTTTTACGTAGCTGGTTGTACGTCTCGCAACAGTTTCCTGGTAAAATAAACACTACAGGCGCTACAACAATGACTTTTATTTTCTTTCGCACAAATCACGAGTAAAATGGCAGATCATCAAATTACATGGTAGCTCAACTGATAGAGCATTGCACTAGCAATATAGAGGACCAGGGTATGAGTCCTGAAAAGCACGTGAGTCAACACGCGAGCAGAAAGTGTCATAGATGCATTACAAAATAATGTGGTTGCTTCAGAAATCACATTTCTCATCTCACATTTGCTTTTAATTACAGGTTTAGGGTAGGGAGGTACTATAGGTAGGTTTTGTTGATATAAAACTCAATAGAGCATTGGCCTTTAAAAAACTCATGTTTGGGAGAAAATTTAACTTAGCTTTAAGTGCCACAGAGTGGACATTTCACCTCTGAACTGTCACAAAACGTGTAATGAACTACATAATATAAGTAAAAAATTTTGCCACTGTCACATACTTTAATGTAATCAGGCAGAATTAAATAGATGTGTTGGGCAATTGCGTATTTCCTTCTCTCCTTTTTACTTCCCGACAAACAAAGGAAGTTTTTTCTGTGCTAATGCAACAAAATGAAGTGTAATCAGCTTTATTGTATTAGTTTTGTGCCACAGACAATTTGTTTTTATTTTTTATTTTTTACTTAATCCAATTGGAATAAAATTCCTTAACTTTGTTCACATTTGGTATCTGAAAACACAAAAAATACATGGACCATTTTCGTAAATTTTTTTTTGGTTTAATTTCACTTTGTTACATTTGTTGTGTTCCCTGTCAAAAATGACCAGCCATTGGAAATGAATGGATTAGACTACAAAATACAGAAATGTAGTGTTCAAGAGCATCCCAATACTTTAGATGAGCACATATGTGGATGTGTGTTTGCACATACAAAGTACTCAGACATGCGCACACACAACACACACACACACACACACACACACACACACATACACAAACACACACTCACACATTCACACAACCACCTCTGGCCCGGTAAAAGCTCAATTCAATTAATCTTGTAAATAAAAATATATTTAAAAAATATGTATATGTTAAAAAAAGGAGTATAAAACCTGTCATAATTACTAAAAATATAAGTTGATAAAAAGATCTAATGCAATATCTTGTGATAATATATGCAATATGAGATATTTATAAACAATCTTACTTGGCTGATCATTTTAAACCGGGAACAAAAAATGCATTAGCACAAAACTAACACAACACAAGGGTTAACTGACACACCCCCAATACTGAAAATCTCGTGTCTGTGAAAATCCAGTTTCCCACTAGTAATTTCAACATCCTGATGGTGTTCATTATGACCTCATCTCTTAAATACGATCATTCCAACATGACCTGGCCGATCATTCCAACATGACCATTACTGTATTCACAAATCTAAAACTGTATGAAACTTCTCAAGTCCTAATCCTTGCTTTCCATTCTCTAACCAAAGATGAAACATATATTAAATGTTAATTTTAAATGTTTTTATACTCTCTATTTGAAATATGGCACTCATTAATGTGGTTAGAGATACTGAGCTATAACAATATAATTAAAAATTCTCAAATGAGACTTCTGTTCTTTCTCCTAGATTCTCTCAGGAATTCCAGTTGCTTGATATTTGTATTGAAACATTTTTCTCCTGCACATGTCCTAAGTAAAAATACCAACCTCTCACATTACCTAATATAGATCGACTGGTAGACAGAGAGCTATAACGGTCTCACAAATGGCATGTGAAATTACAAAATCCAAAGGATAAAATAAACCCAAAATCAACACAGCGGTTCTTTATAAACAAGCACAGAAAAAGTGTTGTTTTGCTGACATCATGGCATAATATCAAATCGTCTGCCAAATCCTCTGCTGGCTGATACCTAACCTTCCCACTTTACTCTGCTGTTGCACCTGGTTGTTATCGAAGCTGGAGTTCTTCCTGAAGCAAGAGACACTTGGTAATTGGCAACCAAACCTATTAATTACTCTGCCGGGAAAGGAACATTTTTAACACCATAACCGTTAAATGCAGTATTACAACTAATGTAGGAAACTGCAAAAAAGGGAAATGAATATGCCTGTTATAAATCATAAAAGCTATTAATGCTCCAAATTTCATATTAAGGATGGAGGGTTTTTTGGTAAAAGTGGCAGTGTTCAGAATAGCATACTACCACACTCTTACTATACCTGCAGTATTTAGGGCAGGGGCACACAACTTTGGAAAGCCGGGGGGCTGCAAAGCAGGATCCCTTTAGCCTCGAGGGCTGAATCTTTTTTCTTTAATTTAAAGGTGCAATATGTAACAATTTTCATGTAATATTCGCCTTTTTTTTGCGTGAACGGCTTGTAACGCAACATAAAAAATTAGCCCTTCCCGGACTTCCTAAGTTGCCTGTAGACTGATTTTCATGTGAAGGGAGCGGGTCGCTCTTGCCGGGACAATCCAAAGGATGTGACGTTTATGCGCACTCCTGAGAGCCTTGCCTCAGACAGTAATAGCTTCTCTTCCGCTATTCAACAGCGACAACAAACTGCAACACTAGGTAACATTATCTTAGAGATGGAATCCAGCAAATGTCCGGCTCCCAGCACAACACAGACTCCTACACAAACTCAGAGTAAGCCAAATAAACATTAATCAACTGAATCCCATCTGGCTAAGCGGGAACGTGATCGTGGTCGAGTGAAAACTAGAGTGAACTAGAGGGACCTTCGTTTGGTTTTGGGGATCAAAACCGACCCTGAATTGGCATTCATCTTATTGGACAGGTAAGCTTACATAACTGTAAAGCATGTGAAATATAGTGCCATAAGGACTGATCTGTGTAATTTTAGCTAACTTGATTAACTAATTTTCCCAGTTCGATTGCTAACTTGCCTGCACAGTAACTATCATAAACAATGTTAATCTGTAATTATTCAGCAAGGGAAACTACAATAACACATTAAATGAATGCTAGACAATGTTCAAGATAATGCAAAAAGACACATTCATTAGTGTAACGTAACTTGGTTATACAGAAAATATATAAATTTTATTATTATAAAATAATAGCGCATCGATATATCAAAATTACAGTTGTGATAGACTCTCATCAATACTGAATTGTCAACATATTTATAATGTACATTCTATTTTACAAACAGCTACTGTCATCATCCACCATATTTAGCTAACAGCTATTGATAAAGCTGGCCAGCTAGCTAATGCCGACATAGGCTATCGTATAAATGCAGTCAATGTATCATGCAAAGAAAAGTGATTACTTCAAATTACAGTCTCGCATAGTCAGACCTATATCCACACTTTATTTTAGCCCTGTTCCAGCACTGGAAAGTCAAATATAATATACAGTCTCAAAGTTTGTAGTAAAACAATCATAACTGTGTAATTTTAATTATGCATCTGTCAGCATGATGCTGGTGAATTACGTTGTCTCTTTGTACATTACGTCATTGTTTCGGCTGATGCTCGCTCACTCGCGTCCCCATGGAGTGTGTGCAAGAGTGCGAGCACGAGCAACAGGTAGCTGGCTGCAGTTCACTTAACGGCCACAGGTGTCTTTAATAACAAGGGTTTCTGAATCTTACATACTGCACCTTTAAGCTTTAATTACCTTTTTATTTTAATTAGGCAATTTGAATACATCATTCCAACATGATCACACAGGAAGTAGGCATATTGTTTCCAAGAGTTCCGGTACCGTAGGATATGCCACATTATGGCAACTCAAAGATAAGTGGCAACTCCTAACAGACATTTTTTACAATGACTCCTGTGTGTTCACCTCCCCCTGTGGAGCAACTGGAAGTGCGCTGCATCAGCAAGGTAAGAGACCCGGGTCGGATCCTGCATTGAAACCAGGAAGTAATTGCGTTTGCATAATCATGACGAGTGCGATTCGGACCTTGTATTTTTCCCTCTAACATTTACATTTTTAGATTTAGTTTTGGGTTGGGGGGGTACATTTAAAAAAATATATGCATTTCTCTTCACTGTATTACTGCCTGTACAGCTGAAAACAACTCGCTTCACAACTCACTTTTGGCGCCCCTCTGTGGACATAATATCTGGAAAATGGAGCTCACACATGCTCATACACCCAATAACACTGGGGGCAGTGTTTTGCATTTTGGTAATCACAGAACTATTTTAGCTAAAGAAAAGTCAACCTACTGTTTGGGATTTTAAAATCATCTGTGGTTCTTTGAAAAATAAAAAATAAAAACAAGCTGTGTATGTAGGCCTATTAATATACTGATCATACACAGTAGGCCATTATGTCTTGTTTTGTTGTTTTCAAAGATTCACACTTTACAAGCAGACCATATACTGCAGCAAAATGCACCACTCTAAAAAATTACAAAACTGGACAATTTTGTAAAATATTAACATTTATTGACATATATAGAAAGCAGATAGTAGCTCCAGAAGTGCCTCAATGAGAAATCAATACTATATATGATTACCCTCTTTTAAGGTTTTGTTTAACGGAGATGTGCAGTATGCTCATTGCGAACGGTAATAATTTTTTTGCGTTACTAACATTAACCCCTAAAAGACGGTAATCATATTTAATGATTTTGGTTCTGATTACTCTTAACAGTTCTGTAGCAGAGATCTAAAACAATGTAGCATACTACATTCAATAATGAATACCGTTTTACATACTTTTTTAAAAAAAAGATTATACAGTACTCAATGTATACGGCGTAGTATGTGGTATGCTACCTCTCCATTCCAAATGTAGCCAGTGTTTCCTGGCTGCAGCCACCACAAATCGTACAAACATGCTCGGGGCCTCCATGCACCACATGGAGGCCCCCTTGACACCACCTTTCAAGCCTCTGACTGATAACCACCAAAAAAGTCCCTTGGCCCTCTCCACTGGCCCCTACACTGCACCACCTAAGGACACTTAGTACTCTGAGGAGCAGAAGAGGGACTTCTGGAAAGAGCGTGACATGGATGCTGTCGAGAGGGGGGGGGGGTACACATTTCCGCTTGTCTTCACTGACTACACAAGACAAGCAGATTCTCTCAACAAATTTCAGCCTGCCTGCACTGTCCCCTTCTGTGAAGAAAAGAAAAACATAAAGACATGCACTTTGGCATACAACGATGCTCTGTTTTAAGAGAAAGAGAAAACTTTAAAGAAAGTTTTGACATCTGTAAAGAAGAGATTGAGTTAAGTTAAGTCAAGATTTATACTATGGAAGAAGCCGAACTTTTTTCTCCAGGATGAACTAAAGCACCCATAGGTGAATGAAGCCGGCATTTATACAACACGTGGCATTGTTTTAGAATTAGTTCATTTAGGGTGATGTCACTGTTTTTAACATACTATTCCAGCCATGGAAGTTGCCTTATTAAACTTGTCACAGAGACCCTTCCACTTTCGGTGACAAGTTATTTGATCTGAGTTCATAAAAACTTCAATCTCTCTCCACGCATTTGTCGTGGCCATGCTTTCTTTGTGGCGTTTGACCTGTGAATCATATAAAAAACATACTTCTACACAATCTCTGAGAGACGGCTTCAAATTTATCAATTTTAACGACAGTAATCTTTAGGTAACATCTCCTCAGCAGGCACGCATGATTGTAAATAAAAAAAAACAACACGTCTAATCCACACCCACATTTAGTTTTAACCAATCATCTACACTCTTCGACAGATCAAGAATTTCAGAGATGTGCTTGAACAGGAGAAATATCAGAAAACGACCACACTGGCAGAACAAAAACGTCACTGCATTCTGTAATCATCTGTATGCGAACAAAGCGAAGCCAGTTTGCCCAGTAAGTATAAATTAGTCTTTACATATCAAACTTCCACTGCTACTAAACTAACAAAAGTCCCCAGTAATGACAACACCTGCATGAAATCTCTGCCACAACATTCTACAGAAAGTTCCAGAATGTGCAGATTTTCCACTGATGTGGAGAGAACCCCATACTAAAGTACTCAGTGTTTCCTGCAGCGCAATTCCACCGCAATGCTGTGCCCCGCTGCTGAATCCACAGTTTGAAACACACAGCGCAAACAGTAAGTCTGATTCTCAAGTAAATTACTCAAATGAGCTGGTTCTTTTCCGCGCGCAACACACAGCGCTACCAGTGTAGTCCGGTACCTGAATGAATGACTCTTACAAGCAGGTTCTTTTGAATCTACAGTGCACAACATACAACACTACCAGAGAAGTCCAATGCTAGAGCGAATTACTCTTATGAGCCAGTACTTTTGAATCTACAGCGCACAACAAACAGCGTGACCAGTGTAGTTTGATTCTTGAAAACAAAAACTTATAAGACGTTTTTAGTGAATCAAAAGCATTTAGACATCAGTCATAGCCATTACTGAATTAATTTTATTGACGTGCACATTGTTAATATGACAACATGTAGCTCAAAATACACGTGAGTTTTGTGGTAATAAGTGGAATTTCTAAAAGAATAAATGAATGAAATAAATATATCACTTTTTTTGTCTGTGTAGAATTTGAATTGATTTTTAAGATCAATTATTGGATTGCATTTGTGCCTCTAAAACATCTGAGTAATCATGGCTTTTTCAATTATATTACATTTATTTCTGATTCAGTAGTTCGTATGTTAATGTAATCTTGTGTTAAAGCAGTAAACGTATTTGGCTTGCTGTCTGTATAGTGGAGGGCTCGGAGCTCGAGACTCGACTCGAGTCCTGATTACCCCCAAAAAAGGCGTTATGATGAAAGAACAGTACCATGACTATGGCAGGAACTATTTAGGACAGCAAGCCAGCAACAATTCTATTTGGTAAATTGGCTTGGCGGACGCTTCTGAATTGTTCTTCCCCCAAAATCTGTATAGAGGGAGTGCTTTACACATTTGTTTGAAGGAGTGTTCTTGTATGATGGCTGGTCGAGAGGGCTGTGATTCGAACGAGAGACCACCACTCGTCATAGAAGTGAAACAGGGAAGGCTCGTACTGCGTTCGAAAGGGAGGGCTCACACTGCGATTCAAATGGGAGACTGTTCTATGGAGAGAGAGAGCTCACAGCGTTCGAACTGGTAAGCCCAGCAAGCAATCGAACTGAGAAAATAAGAGCTAGAGTTGGCTCGTACTGCATTCGAAAGGGAGGGCTCACAGTGCGATTTGAACAGGAGACTGTTCTATGGAGAGAGAGAGCTCACAGTGTTCGAACGGGTAAGCCCAGCAAGCAATCGAACTGGGAAAATAAGAGCTAGAGTTGGCTCGTACTGTATATACAGGTGCATCTCAATAAATTAGAATGTCGTGGAAAAGTTAATTTATTTCAGTAATTCCACTCAAATTGTGAAACTCGTGTATTAAATAAATTCAATGCACACAGACTGAAGTAGTTTAAGTCTTTGGTTCTTTTAATTGTGATGATTTTGGCTCACATTTAACAAAAACCCACCAATTCACTATCTCAAAAAATTAGAATACATCATAAAAAAAAACATTTTTAGTGAATTGTTGGCCTTCTGGAAAGTATGTTCATTTACTGTATATGTACTCAATACTTGGTAGGGGCTCCTTTTGCTTTAATTACTGCCTCAATTCAGCGTGGCATGGAGGTGATCAGTTTGTGGCACTGCTGAGGTGGTATGGAAGCCCAGGTTTCTTTGACAGTGGCCTTCAGCTCATCTGCATTTTTGGTCTCTTGTTTCTCATTTTCCTCTTGACAATACCCCATAGATTCTCTATGGGGTTCAGGTCTGGTGAGTTTACTGGCCAGTCAAGCACACCAACACCATGGTCATTTAACCAACTTTTGGTGCTTTTGGCAGTGTGGGCAGGTGCCAAATCCTGCTGCAAAATGAAATTAGCATCTTTAAAAAGCTGGTCAGCAGAAGGAAGCATGAAGTGCTCCAAAAGTTCTTGGTAAACAGCTGCAGTGACTTTGGTTTTCAAAAAACACAATGGACCTACACCAGCAGATGACATTGCACCCCAAATCACAGACTGTGGAAACTTAACACTGGACTTCAAGCAACTTGGGCTATGAGCTTCTCCACCCTTCCTCCAGACTCTAGGACCTTGGTTTCCAAATGAAATACAAAACTTGCTCTCATCTGAAAAGAGGACTTTGGACCACTGGGCAACAGTCCAGTTCTTCTTCTCCTTAGCCCAGGTAAGACGCCTTTGACGTTGTCTGTGGTTCAGGAGTGGCTTAACAAGAGGAATACGACAACTGTAGCCAAATTCCTTGACATGTCTGTGTGTGGTGGCTCTTGATGCCTTGACCCCAGCCTCAGTCCATTCCTTGTGAAGTTCACCCAAATTCTTGAATTGATTTTGCTTGACAATCCTCATAAGGCTGTGGTTCTCTCGGTTGGTTGTGCATCTTTTTCTTCCACACTTTTTCCTTCCACTCAACTTTCTGTTAACATGCTTGGATACAGCACTCTGTGAACAGCCAGCTTCTTTGGTAATGAATGTTTGTGGCTTACCCTCCTTGTGAAGGGTGTCAATGATTGTCTTCTGGACAACTGTCAGATCAGCAGTCTTCCCCATGATTGTGTAGCCTAGTGAACCAAACTGAGAGACCATTTTGAAGGCTCAGGAAACCTTTGCAGGTGTTTTGAGTTGATTAGCTGATTGGCATGTCACCATATTCTAATTTTTTGAGATAGTGAATTGGTGGGTTTTTGTTAAATGTGAGCCAAAATCATCACAATTAAAAGAACCAAAGACTTAAACTACTTCAGTCTGTGTGCATTGAATTTATTTAATACACGAGTTTCACAATTTGAGTTGAATTACTGAAATAAATGAACTTTTCCACGACATTCTAATTTATTGAGATGCACCTGTATATTATATATATATATATATATATATATATATATATATATATATATATATTACACACTACCGGTCAAAAGTTTTGAAACACTTGACCGAAATGTTTCCCATGATCTTAAAAATCTTTTGATCTTAAGGCGTATGCTTAAATGTTTGAAATTAGTTTTGTAGACAAAAATATAATTGTGCCACCATATTAATTTATTTCACTATAAATCTAAAATGTAATTAAAAAAATACGTTTTTGAAATTGATGACTTGGACCAAATAATAAAGAAAAGCAGCCAATAAGTGCCCAACATAGATGGGAACTCCTTCAATACTGTTTACAAAGCATCCCATGGTGATACCTCAAGAAGTTGGTTGAGAAAATGTCAAGAGCACATGTCTGCAAATTCTAGGCAAAGGGTGAGTACTTTGAAGATGTTAAAATACAACACAGTTTTGATTTATTTTGGATTTTGTTTAGTCACAACATAACTCCCATAGTTCCATTTGTGTTATTCCATAGTTTTAATGACTTTACTATTATTCAAAAATGTGAAAAAAAAATTATAATAAAGAATGAGTAAGTGTTTCAAAACTTTTGACCGGTAGTGTATATATATATATATATATATATATATATATATATACGCATATATGCACACGCACACATACATACACATGCACATACATGTGCACACACGCCCACGCACACACATGCATGCACACCCGCGCCTATACGTACGTGTTCACGTATGCGTGTGTGTATATAGAATGTATCGACACGGTGGCAGGTGGTGACGTGAGTGATGGTAACAGGTGGTACTGATAAGGAATTTAGCTGATTAGTGTTAGCTTTCCTGATGTGGAAACGATTGGATCCGATGTAGTTGTGATATGTGTCTGAGGACCAACGACCGAGAGATTGAATTTGTTGTTCTGATAAACCTTTTTGGGCAGCGGCGGTTGCTGCGCTGATACGGAATGAATGACTGGAGTAAAATTTTGCCGGGATGCCGGAATGGAGGAGGACGGATTTAAGGTGCTTTTGAAACCAGAATCTTGAAACTGCATGGTTATTATCATCAGAAAATAGCAGATCCAGAGGGGACTTGATGTGGGAATGTCTGTAAACGAGAAATGAAGCAAGAGATTGGTAAGGTTGGATGGGGGATGGCAAACTGAAAATGTAAATCGAATGCCCCTTTTTAAATTGATCTGTTTTGCTTTGTTTAATGAAGAGTCTGATTGTTTCGTTATCAATAATTTGCAGGTCTAAGAAGGTTTTGGGATCAAATTGAGTGTTGACAGTGATTTCTGAGCAGCGCAGAAAGCCGAAAAAAGCTAGAATAAACATAGCGTCAAGCGTGTGGTCTGTGTTTAATGAATGGTAACCAAGGCGGAGGGTTGGTAGGCATTTTGTCAAAATGTCGATGGTTAGAGGCATTCTGTTATCTGGACGCGCAGGTTGGGATTTTTTTAATTCCTTTAATTAGCAGAGAAATTTGGGGGTTATTGATTGCTGGGGCTAACTTGCCAAATATTAATTTGTGGAAGAAATGTACGCCGCTCAGATAGCCTTTGATGGTACCTGGTTGAATGCCTTTGAATTGATTTAGGAATGAAATAAAAGATTAAATGGATAGTAAGGAAAAATTTGGGAACTGCAGCTTATAGGTTTGGTGAAATTGTTTGAAGCTTTTCCAGGCTGTCAGGTAGGTTTGGAGAGTTCTCGGTGAGTCAAGTGATGCGGTGAGAAGTTGTTTGAGGGGATGGTCTATAACAAAGGTGCACAATTGGCGGACCTCTGTCCGGGTCCAGACCGAGCGAAGATTCTATCTGGACCTCGACACATTTCTCATGAATAATTGTTAAATTAAATACTGATGAAGCAACCCTTTTTTTCAATGTACACATACTGCGCTAGTTCAGCACAGCTGGGAAGGTCCTGGACAGCGCCACATACTACTGTGTGTTGTCCAATCACATGCGTTATTTAAATCACTTCATGAAACTCAGCCAATCAAAGCGAATGTTTACAATGCATGTTTGGAGACTGATGTTTTCAGAGAGAGAGAGAGACAGTGAGAGAAGCAAAAGCGAAGTGAGAAGAGAAATTATAGAATGGCATGCACAAAAGTCAGGAAAGTCGATACAGAAAATTGAGCTTTCAAAGAGGAGTGGAAAGCCAAATATGCCTTTATCCTTCCCGCAGCGAGTGTCAAACCACTCTGCCTGATATGTTCAAAGACCGTGGCTCTAATAAAAATTGCCAACGTGAAGTGCCACTATGAGAAAAAGCACAGAACTTTTGAGCAAACATATCCACAGCAGTCTGAGGTGAGGGCACGCAAAATAAACGAACTCAAAGCCCAGTATGATCGGTACACCAGAGTCAAGCAAAAGCCTATTTCTCTCACTAAAGAAGAGAGATGGAGAAGTGAAGTGGGAGAGAGCTGGAAAGATAAATATTAAACCTGTGTTTTCTTATTTGTTCACAAATCAAAGCAATTTTTTTCAGAAACAGGCACTTTTGTTCTTTTTTTGTAAAGATACAGTCTTGTTTTGCTTGAAATGAGAACATTTGTGATAGGCCTACTTTTATTTATGATTAGGCTGCATATTTATTTTACCTCATGTTTAATGTGTCTGCATTGAAAATGTGCAATAAATATTGTTGAAATGTTACTGAAATGTAGTAGTTTATTAGCTATACCTATACAAAAATGACATATAACACAAATCATAGCGCACATTAGACATTTTAATGGTTTGGACCTTTGGGGGGAGAAAATGTTAGTCACTGGACCTCTTTGAATTCTAATTGTGCACCCCTGGTCAATAAGAATCTCAGCTCCGAACACGGAGGTACCGGGATTGGAGTCGAGTCTGCCTCTGGAGCTAATGCTCTGAATTTCTGAAAGGAAAAGTGGGAAAGTGAGTCAGCAATTTGGATCTTTGATCCTGGTATGTGAGATTATGTATTGGTTACAGGCTGAAATACAAATTAGAAGTCTCAGAAACGGCATGATTTCAGGGGCACGAGAACAGCTCTTGTTGATGCAATGAACTATAGCCAGATAATCGCAGTGGACTATGATGCTTTTTGAAGTCCATTCATTTCCCCACAGAAAGGCTGCGACCACGATGGGGTATAATTCGTACAGGGCTGAGGAAGCTGCTGATTGTGGCAGGCTGGAGAGCTCTGGGGGCCAGGTGGAGGCGAACCAGAGACCTTGGTAGAATCCCCTGTAGGGCCTTGGCCCACTCAAAATGGCAGCAGAGACCGCATGGCCCTTTGTTCTGTAATCAAAGGAGAGACATTGAACTCAGTTTCCCAGGATCCTTCACAAATTCACAACTGGATGCGAAGTCCCGACCATGGACCCAGTCTCAAACGCATATGACCGATGACGTCATCTTGTCAATAAAACCAGTGGACAGATGTAGTTCGGCCTCTCTGTGCTAAGCTCTGCCTGGCTGTTAAGGGACAACTGTACTGTGCACGTACTGAAGGAGTTTTCCCTCCGTTTTGGACTGAGAACAAAGAGACCACGTTTTTCTAACCTCACCATTTGGCCACGGTAGAGTAAGATTAACTTAGCTTTGTTCAAGTCTTATAGTATACTTATAACAACTGGTTCAGTTTCACTGTAAAGCAACAGTGAATTTATTTTGAAAAACGGAAAGGCGACCAGTTTCCCTTCTCTCTCTTTTTCATCCAACGTTGACTACTTTCTGCATTCTTCTCCATCGCTGGATCCGAAGAATAAAGCAGAGACACGTCTTTTCGCTGATGAGCGTAAGACAAGGGACCATCCAGACCGTTTCTCCTGACCGCTAAATGCAACAGGAATTCCAACGGACAACCCTACTGAAATCACACAGGATTTCCCAAGTAAGGCTTGATATCTGGGCAGATTTAGTTTAGAAACTGTGGTTTTTCTTGTGAAACTAAATCGTATTTTTGATTCTAAATGCTGATGTTTTGAGTATATTTGTATGTTAAACTCTGCTCGCTGTTTCGAGAATTTTCTAGTCACTACCCCATGGGGCTGATGTGGAAGGTTTTGAAAGGGGGGGGCTTCGAATGGGCCAATCATAAAACCTGATTTTAGCTCTTTATGGATTAGTTCATCCACCACTTCGGGTTCAGCTAGCGCGGATTGCAAATTATTGCAAATAACGCTAGTGGAGGGCAAGCTTTCTAGCCCGGGGTTAAAGCCAGATTTTAAACCATTCAGGAGATAGTTTGTAAATTGGCTGGAGGGATGGTTTGCAAGTTCTTTAGCAAGAGAAGAAATATTGACAGGAGTGCTGAGATATTTTTTAAGATTTTTATTTTTGAAAGGTTTCAATACAGGGCAGATAGGGCGGGCAAGCGCACTGCCGCAATGGGAACAGACATGTAGGAAACGACAGCGTTGCCTAGGGCAACCAAATTCATTGAAGTTGTTGCAAACTTGTCTGCCGGTTGAAACTCTTACTACGCTTCCTCTGAAATCGCGATCTGGTTGATCGAGGGGAGGGTTGTTGGAAGGTTAGAATTTATGAGAGGGCATAGTTCAGTTTGATGGTCTGATGATCTACATACTGCGCAGGAAATGCTGCGGCAGCCCAGGAAAACTGTATTATGGAGATCTAAGTAGAGGGCTCCCCAGTATGGACACTGGTTCCACTGCGCAACTCGAACAGCGCATTTGGCAGAGAACATTTTATGGTAGGTGTAGAAATGACTGCCGCTGAAAGAGAGAGAGAGAACTCTGCAATGATCGCCATGTAATCATTTAGCTCACGTCGTCTGTGTGGAAACACAGAGCAAATAACTTCTGTATAACGGCTGAATGAAATACAGAATTCTGCCAAGGAGAGCGTACAAGTGGAGGCGATTTTTGTGTTTTTTAGCATTACTGAAAAGTCGCCGCAATCTAAAAGGCGTTGCGGCTCGTTGGTGGGGTAGAGAGAGAGGAGTGCAGAAAGGTCTATATCTGCACCTGACAAAATCTGGGTCCGGAGATTATTGGACACTTGCGGTGGTTCCATGTCTGCGGCATTTGGGGGAATAGCTAGCTGTATGGAGGGTGAAAGTAGAGGAGTGGGCTGGTTGAGGCCCGCCGAGATAGAGTGAGGGCGGAGCCGGCTCTGAAGGCGGAGGCATCCTCATGCCTGGGGCGGCTCTGAAGGCAGGATAGAGTGAGGGGGAGGAGCTGGAAAATGTAAATATTGGACTGGAGTGTTTGTCATTAGCGTAGGCAGCCTCACGCTCGATTTTGCTCCGAAAGCCCAAGGGTAGGACGGGGGAGAGACCTGGGGAAGGCAGGTTGAGGAGAAGGATTTAGAGCCTCTGAGGTTGGCGATACCGCGAGCGGTGGCAGCGGGCAGACTCCTGCGTCAGGGTGCCTAGTGGTTGAGAGCGAAGTGAGCGGAGGCTGGAATGGGAAAGAAAGGAGAGGTGGTGGCTTGCTAGGCGCTTGGCCTGACCCCGACGCCACGCTGGCTGAAGGCCTTTTACGGAATGGAAGTTTGGTGAGGGAGAAATGGCCTGTACCTGAAACCCCAGAGGGTTGTGAGCAGTCGGGGTGTTTGCGAGCTGAAGCGTCGCATCTGGAGGAACTGGCAGAAGGTAAGGATTCGGCTATCACGTTTTCATGGGTTTTAGAGGTAGAAGGAATGTCATATTGGGAAGAGACATATAAATCATATAATTGGATTTTGCTTAGCCTGCGAGAGAAGTGGATGTTAGAAGCTAGAGCTTGGCGAAGTTTATTAATCCATTTTGAAATGACAGGTATAGCTGGGTGGTCGGCAGAGGTTGAAGATCTGAGAGATCTGGACAGCGGAGGAGAGGGATGATTCCTAAGTCTTGGAGTGTGGGCTGCTGAGCGAGAAGCTCTGCGTCCTCAGCTTGGAGCAGCTGGATCGATGATGCCGTTGGACGGAGAAGTGTCTTTGCTGGAATCGGATGGATGTGATGAAGCAATGATGGGAGAGTTGAAGAGTTCCTCGTCGGAGGGAAAGAGATCCAGTTCAGACATCTTGCTGGCTTGAGGGTAGGACCCATATGTCAGGAGAGTTGTCACAGGAAGCAGGTAAACAGCGGCTTATATACTCCTGCCCGTTGGCTGTGATTTGTCAGATTAAAATTAACATGCTGCTCCCGAACCTCTGTTAATTAACTCCATTTTGTTATACAGTTGAAATCAAAAGTTTACATACACCTTAGCCAAATACATTAAAATTCCTGACATTTAATTGTAGAAAACATTCCCTGTCTTAGGTCAGTTAGGATCACTACTTTATTTTAAAAATGTGAAATGTCAGAATAATAGTAGAGAGAATGATATATTTCAGATTTTATTTCTTTCATCACATTCCTAGTGGGTCAGAGGTTTACATAAACTTTGTTAGTATTTGGTAGCATTGCCTTTAAATTGTTTAACTTGGGTCAAACGTTTTGGGTAGCCCTCCACAAGCTTCTCACAATAAGTTGCTGGAATTTTGGCCGATTCCTCCAGACAGAACTGATGTAACTGAGTCAGGTTTGTAGGCCTCCTTGCTCAAACACGCTTCTTCGGTTCTGCCCACAAATTTTCTATCAGATTGAGGTCAGGGCTTTGTGACGGCCACTCCAAAACCTTGATATTGTTGTCCTTAAGCCATTTTGCCACAACTTTGGAGGTATGCTTGGGGTCATTGTCCATTTGGAAGACCCATTTGCGACCAAGATTTAACTTCCTAGCTGATATCTTGAGAAGTTGCTTCAATATATCCACATAATTTTCCTTCCTCATGATGCCATCTATTTTGTGAAGTGCACCAGTCCCTCCGCAGCAAAGCACCCCCACAACATGATGCTGCCACCCCCATGCTTCACGGTTGGGATGGTGTTCTTTGGCTTGCAGGCCTTACCCTTTTTCCTCCAAACATAATGATGGTCATTATGGCCAAACAGTTCAAATTTTGTTTCATTAGTCCAGAGGACATTTCTCCAAAAAGTAAGATCTTTGTTCCCATGTGCACTTGCAAATTGTAGTCTGGCTTTTTTATGGTGGTTTTGGAGCAGTGATTTCTTCCTTGCTGAGCAGCCTTTCAGGTTATGTCGATATAGGGCTCATTTTACTGTGGATATAGATACTTGTCTCCCCGTTTCCTCCAGCATCTTCACAAGGTCCTTTGCTGTTGTTCTGGGATTGATTTGCACTTTTCGCACCAAACTACATTCATCCCTAGGAGACAGAATGCGTCTCCTTCCTGAGCGGTTTGATGGCTGCATGGTCCCATGGTGTTTATACTAGCGTACTATTGTTTGTACAGAGGAACGTGGAACTTCAGGCATTTGGAAATTGCTCCCAAGGATGAACCAGACTTGTGGAGGTCCACAATTTTTTTTCTGAGGTCTTGGCTGATTTCTTTTGATTTTCCCATGATGTCAAGCAAAGAGGCACTGAGTTTGAAATTAGGCCTTAAAAAACATCCACAGGTACACCTCCAATTGACTCCAATTAGCCTATCAGAAGCTAACTGGCTAATCCAAGCTGCTTAAAGGTACAGTTAACTTAGTGTATGTAAACTTCTGACCCACTGGAATTGTGATATAGTCAATTAAAAGTGAAACAATCTGTCTTTAAACAATTGTTGGAAAAATTACTTATGTCATGCACAAAGTAGATGTCCTAAATTACTTGCCAAAACTGTAGTTTGCTAATATGAAATCTGTGGAGTGGTTAAAAATGAGTTTTAATGACTTCAACCTAAGTGTATGTAAACTTCTGACTTCAACTGTATCTGCGCTGTCGAAATCTGAAATTATCTCATCATTTAGGAACAGTCTGCTGAGGGCAGTGAATGCAGAATGAACTGCATTTTTTTATTTCCAAATAATTATTCCTCAAAAGTCCAAAAAAGAATCGTTAATGGAACCGTTAACAGGAATCAGAAGCAAAATTGTTCCTTATGATTCCCATTCCTTTTGATATATCACAATTCTTTTCTAACAATTTTACATTTTAGATTCTTTTATCTATATTTTTTTATTTATGGGTGCATTCATGTCATTTCAAACAATTCACTTTATGAAGAAGCAGGTTGTCTAGATAGGTGCAAATTCTGAAATCTACATTTTCTATTGTGGTGAGATCGAATCTATATGGCACGCGTACAGGACAAAAGTTATATTTCAGTCACAATCTAAAATATTCCATTATTTACATCTGCTAATGACAAAAAAAATTAAACTAGACATGATATTAAGCTGAGTTTAATCACTCTGAACTCTCTAATTATGTCTTCTTTCTAAGTTCACTCATATTGTGAATTGCATAATGTTTCACAGCCTTTGCATAACCTTTAGTTTGATGGGTCATTTAGCATTTTGGCAGAGGAATGCCCTGCACAAAAAGAACCCTGGTTGACAGTTATTAAGATCATTGTGGAGCTTCTTTGTTGCAGACAGGGCCCAGTGTTTGTATGGGTGACATTAATGAGTGCAGGCTTGAGGCATTCTCCAGGTGTTCTCCGAAAAACAGATTGTGTATAAAACTCGTTCCATTCTTCCCAGTCTGATGCCACTAAAATGATAAAGACCTCTGATTTCCCCCAAGTCAAGTAGATTATGATTTGAGCTCAGGGCTGTATTAATTGTAATGTGGTTCAGGCAGCTGGGGGTAGAATTGGTGGATGAGGTGAAGCTTCAGTTCACTGACAAAATAAACAGCCACATAAACATTCAGAATCGGTATGTTGAAAATGTCAATCATGCATGTTGCCATCATAAAGGATGTCTGCTACACAAATTAATAAATTATTATTTTCTCCCAGCATGGCAGGAGTACATCAAAAGGTTGCCCAGTAACTGTGTGAATACAGTATGTGCTTAAGTGTGTATTTTTATTTTTTTATTAGGGCTGTCTATCATTTAAACTTTTTAATCTAATGAATTGCATGATATGCTGATCAATTAATCAAAATAAATTGCATACATCATTGTTTTGTCACGAATGAAGCAGAGGCAGGACCCAAACACAGAGCAAACAGCAAAGGCTTTATTATTACAAAAATAAACTAAGACAAAAACTCAAACTACTCCAAGGGGGAAAAAACAAGGTAAAGGATGGGCTGGAGGAAGGAGGAAGAAGGAAAAAACACACAGTACTGACTGGATGGGGAACAGGACCGACTCAAACAAGACTTGAGGAACAGGACCGACTCAAACAAGACTTGAGGAACAAGACCAACAAACAAGACGAACTGGCACTGGACAGCACACACGAGGAGACTAAAATAGGGTGAGAAATCAAACAGGTTAACAAGCAGGGCAGGTGTGACTAATGAACTAATAATAAGCAAACAAGGAGGAGGGGTATGACACAAGAGGCAAAACAGAAACAAAACAAAGCCACGTGCTCTCACAAAAACGCAGACATCCAAATTGCACGAGCGCATAACGACAAGACAATAGGCAACATGCTCTCATGCCAACCGAGAGAATGCACGGCAACTCTGACAAAGCAATTCCATGCATCCTCATGCTAGACAAAGCCTGAGCATACATCGCGAGGCAAACACCACGCGATGCACGCAACAGGCGACAAAACGAGACAGGACACTTGTGCGAGAGTTCAGCCACACACAAACCCAACACCTCAGACCTCAATACTTAAATATTGATCTTTTTCACACCAAAAGTGATCGTATGCTTTAGAATACATTAATTTAACTGCTGGAGTCGTATCAATGACGTTTATGCTGATTGTCTGTGATTTTTGGAGCTTCAAAAGAGAAATCTCCATTCACTTGCATTTTAAGGACCTACTGAGCTAAGATATTTTTCTATTTTTCTTCAAATGTGTTCTGGTGAAGAAAGAAAGTCATACACACCTGGGATATCATGAGGGTGAGTAAATAATGAAAGAATTTTCATTTTTGGGTGAACTCAATATATTGTTTGTTTTATTCTCATATCATTTTACAAGCCTACAGTTGACAGATTTGCATTGAGGTTGTCAATGTGTCCAGTTCTCACAGTTCACATTCTTGCGTTCCACCTGCACAATTTTTTGTTTTCACTCTATGTACATGTGCGTGCCTCAGATGGACGTGTTTGGAGCATCTCACTGATATTCAGCGTGATAAACGCCACATTTTTAGGACTTTGTGTGAAGTTAAAAGTAGTGGACACTTTGAAAATCACGTCTCAAGACTGTATTCTGTTGTGCTTCCTAATGCCAAGTTAACACTACACGATTTTAGGCCCAATTTTCACTCGCCGACAGTTTTGTGGAGATCGCCGTCAAAAGCACGAAATCATAGGTAAATCAGAGCTCGCTCCCGTGAGCGACGAACGCAATGTATGAATTATCAAAGACGTGATCTGAGAGAAGCGCCGATGCGTCGCCGATCTCAGCAAGATATCTAGCATGTTAAATATCTGGACCTGTCTGCAATTCCAAATGTGAAATGTGTTTTGACTGAATACAACAGCAGCATTGACCTACAGCCAATAGGAGAGCAAGAAACGGGGCACGGGAAGTTTCAGTGGGAGGAGTCCTGATGTACCTGCAATAGAACATCAACTAGCATGGCTGCGGTATCAAGTAAGTCTCATTGGACCGAAGAAATGGAGGAAAAATTAGTGGAACATTGGCAGGAGCACCAGTGCCTATTTGATGTTTCCACTGAACTGTAATACAACTGGGTGGAGAAAGAGAAGCGTTGGAGAGAAATTGCCAATTCTCTTGGACAGTCAGGTAAGCAAATAGGTAGATTTTTCAATAGGAGGTACTTTTTCATATTGTAACCAATAAAATATATGATGCCTTTACACATTATGTAAAGGCAATTAAAAACATACACATCATATTCTGAAATGCATAACATATGATCATGCATTTGTTTTCATATCTCGTATCACTTCTCGCGTGTACTCTGTTGTGAAACATAATTTGGAGTCCAGGCAGAGTCGCTGAAGATTCGTCAATAGTGAAGTGTTTTGTAATGTGTTCACCCCTGTCGTCGATTCCTTGTGTAATTTGAAAACCCTACGACTTCCATGACAAGACAGACAGTTGTGTAATATGAACGATACCACAATCCGACGTCTTTGAAAGTCGTGTAGTGTGTAGGAGGCATAAGTGAGTGGTTCTCATTCTGCAGCTGCGCTGCTTGTGAGGTTTGTTGAGGCACGCTGCCACCTACTGAAGTGGTTCGTGAAAACAGATGTACTTCAAGCTTGAATTGCTCCTATGGTAGGAAAATCTGTAATTTTATTAAGGAATGTACGTACGCGTCAGTGGGCATGATTAGTTGCATTCATTTTTCTACCACGCTATTTTTTATGTACAATTAATTGCACTAAATGAACGCATTAAATCAACAGCCCTAATTAATGTTAAAAATAATTTCTTCTATCGCAGCTTGATATGGAGAGAAAACTATCAGCAAGTCATTACAAAATGATCAAATAGGAAATCGACATGCAGCCTCTGAAAGTTCATAAATCTTGAAATCAACCCCATACTGCCGAATTACTGACAAGTGCCATGCCCATCATCTGACCAATGGAAAATGGGGGGAATATTTGAGAAATCTGTCATTAATTTTGCAACTACTGTACATTTGGTGACACAGTGGTGCTAGTGGTGCAGAAAGTACACATTTCACAGTTAAGTCAGCCTATCTGACAAACAAGATTGTTTAGACCAGGGGTTCAGCAACCTTTTTAACATGAAATGCCATTTTTATTTTTTGTCAGTACTATGCTAAATCAACCCCCATATCAATAAATGATATGCATGAACGCTATTTCAAGACATTGCATCCAGTAACATTCCCTGATTTATACAAAGTACTGCTTCTGAGAGCAAAAGGCAACAACAAAGCAGAGCTTTGCTCAACCCACTGACAGTGCAGGCGGACCAGTACCTATACCCTGTAAGTTTCGCTCTACACTATCCAATGATGGCACTGCATAGTTCATTTAGGTAATGCATCTTTGTCACACTTTTAGAGAGTTTGGCTTCCCATACAGCTCATTACTAAAACAGGCTGCAAGACCATGAGGAAGGATTACTGCAAGAGGTATTTTGGCATTTTTGGGGGGATTTTCATTTCTACAATAAGTAAAATTTTAAAATAAAAGAATAATAATAATAATAATAATAATAATAATTATATATATATATATATATACACACACTACCGGTCAAAAGTTTTTAAACACTTGACTGAAATGTTTCTCATGATCTTAAAAATCTTTTGATCTGAAGGCATATGCTTAAATGTTTGAAATTAGTTTTGTAGACAAAAATATAATTGTGCCACCATATTAATTTATTTCATTATAAAACTAAAATTGTATAAAAAAAAAAAAAAACGTTTTTGAAATTGATCACTTGGACCAAATAATAAAGAAAAGCAGCCAATAAGTGCCCAACATAGATGGGAACTCCTTCAATACTGTTTAAAAAGCATCCCAGGGTGATACCTCAAGAAGTTGGTTGAGAAAATGTCAAGAGTACATGTCTGCAAATTCTAGGCAAAGGGTGACTACTTTGAAGATGCTAAAATATAACACAGTTATGATTTATTTTGGATTTTGTTTAGTCACAACATAATTCCCATAGTTCCATTTATGTTATTCCATAGTTTTGATAATTTTACTATTATTCTAAAATGTGAAAAAAAATTATAATAAAGAATGAGTAAGTGTTTCAAAACTTTTGACCGGTAGTGTGTGTGTGTGTGTATATGTGTGTGTGTATATATATATATATATATATATATATATATGTAGAGCCATCTGAACTTCTGATACTGGTACAATCTGTCATAACCATCAAACAACGAATGAATGTCAACAAAACAAATAAAACAGTTCTACAAGAAAAGCACAGTAAGCAAAAATAATAAACTTGTCTCATAGATTTGACTGTGTCTGACTTTTTTCTTTTAAAAAAGGTTTGATAATAAATGTATGCAACTGTTCACTTGAAGATGTTTAGATTCACCTGGACTGGTCCTAACTGCCTAACATTTCCTTTTTTGTTATCCACAGAAGAAAGTCAGTCACACAGATTTTGAACAAGGGTGAGTAAATGATGACATAATTTTCAAGTTTTGGGTGATCTACACCTTTAGCACTGGTGTCAGAGACCTGTTAAGTAAAGTCGGGTTCAAGCAGAGACCCCTGACCGCTCT